>NC_042978.1:26634924-26782473 GCF_901001165.1 Salmo trutta | reverse complement strand
AGAGTTAGAGATGAGAGAGAGAGTGAGAGGAAGAGAGGGTGTGGAGAGGGAGAGTTGTGAGAGAGAAGGGGTTAGAGAGAGGAAAGAGAGTTAGAGATGAGAGAGAGAGTGATGAGGAAGAGAGGGTGTGAGAGAGGGAGAGTTGTGAGAGAGAAGGGGTTAGAGAGAGGAAAGAGAGTTAGAGATGAGAGAGAGAGTGATGAGGAAGAGAGGGTGTGAGAGAGGGAGAGTTGTGAGAGAGAAGGGGTTAGAGAGAGGAAAGAGAGTTAGAGATGAGAGAGAGAGTGATGAGGAAGAGAGGGTGTGAGAGAGGGAGAGTTGTGAGAGAGAAGGGGTTAGAGAGAGGAAAGAGAGTTAGAGATGAGAGAGAGAGTGATGAGGAAGAGAGGGTGTGAGAGAGGGAGAGTTGTGAGAGAGAAGGGGTTAGAGAGAGGAAAGAGAGTTAGAGATGAGAGAGAGAGTGATGAGGAAGAGAGGGTGTGAGAGAGAAGGGGTTAGAGAGAGGAAAGAGAGTTAGAGATGAGAGAGAGAGTGATGAGGAAGAGAGGGTGTGAGAGAGAAGGGGTTAGAGAGAGGAAAGAGAGAGATGAGAGAGAGAGTGATGAGGAAGAGAGGGTGTGAGAGAGGGAGAGTTGTGAGAGAGAAGGGGTTAGAGAGAGGAAAGAGAGTTAGAGATGAGAGAGAGAGTGATGAGGAAGAGAGGGTGTGAGAGAGAAGGGGTTAGAGAGAGGAAAGAGAGTTAGAGATGAGAGAGATAAGTGATGAGGAAGAGAGGGTGTGAGAGAGAAGGGGTTAGAGAGAGGAAAGAGAGTTAGAGATGAGAGAGAGAGTGATGAGGAAGAGAGGGTGTGAGAGAGGGAGAGTTGTGAGAGAGAAGGGGTTAGAGAGAGGAAAGAGAGTTAGAGATGAGAGAGAGAGTGATGAGGAAGAGAGGGTGTGAGAGAGGGAGAGTTGTGAGAGAGAAGGGGTTAGAGAGAGGAAAGAGAGTTAGAGATGAGAGAGAGAGTGATGAGGAAGAGAGGGTTAGAGAGAGGAAAGAGAGTTAGAGATGAGAGAGAGAGTGATGAGGAAGAGAGGGTTAGAGAGAGGAAAGAGAGTTAGAGATGAGAGAGAGAGTGATGAGGAAGAGAGGGTGTGAGAGAGAAGGGGTTAGAGAGAGGAAAGAGAGTTAGAGATGAGAGAGAGAGTGATGAGGAAGAGAGGGTGTGAGAGAGAAGGGGTTAGAGAGAGGAAAGAGAGTTAGAGATGAGAGAGATAAGTGTTGGAGGAGAAAGACAAAGGACATGAAAAGAACAACCCAACCCAAGACAACAAAGATGTCTAATATGAATAGGAAAAATGAGATTGCCTAGGCTTCACAGTAACTCAGCAGGCTGACAGTGTTGTTTAAACCCAGTCAGTTACACTACTGTAGCTATTGTTAAAGTCAAGCTACTCTCTAACGAATGATCCCCAGTGCAACAGCTCAGACCTTTACTGTGGAAAGGATAACAATTACATCAAATACAAGTGTTTTTGTAAGGATTGTGGGAACTCATTTTGGGTGATTCAATCATCTCTCTTGCACTGGACTCTACCCACACACACACACTGGACTCTTCACCAAACACACACACTGGACTCTACCAACACACACACACTGGACTCTTCACCAAACACACACACTGGACTCTACCCACACACACACACTGGACTCTTCACCAAACACACACACTGGACTCTACCCACACACACACACTGGACTCTTCACCAAACACACACACTGGACTCTACCCACACACACACACTGGACTCTACCCACACACACACACTGGCCTCTACCCACACACACACACTGGACTCTACCCACACACACACTGGACTCTACCCACACACACACTGGACTCTACCCACACACACACACTGGACTCTTCACCAAACACACACACTGGACCCTTCACCAAACACACACACTGGACTCTACCCACACACACACACTGGACTCTTCACCAAACACACACACTGGACTCTACCCACACACACACACTGGACTCTTCACCAAACACACACACTGGACTCTACCCACACACACACACTGGACTCTACCCACACACACACACTGGACTCTACCCACACACACACACTGGACTCTTCACCAAACACACACACTGGACTCTACCAACACACACACACACACACACACACACACACACTGTACTCTACCCACACACACACTGGACTCTACCCACACACACACACACACACAGGACTCTACTAAAACACACACACACCGGACTCTACCAAAAAACACACACACACTAGACTCTACCAAAAAACACACACACTGGACTCAAACCCCCCCCCACACACACACACTGGACTCTACCCACCCACACACACACACACAGGACTCTACCCACACACACACACACACACACACACACACACACAGACAAACTGAAATCTACCCCCCCACACACACACTGGACTCTACCCCCCCCACACACACACACACACTGGATCTACCCACCCACACACACAAACGCAGTGGACTCTACCCACACACACACTGGACTCTACCAAAACACACAAACACACTGGACTCTACCAACCCACCCAACCACACACACACACACTGGACTCTACCAAAACACACACACACTGGACTCTATCCATCCACCCTCCCATTCACACACACACAAACTGGAGCCTACCTACACACACACACACACACACACACACACAGACACAGACACAGACACACACACACACACACACACACTGGACTCTACTAAAACACACACACACTGGACTCAACTAAAACACACACACACACACACACTGGACCCTACCCATACACACACAGGACTCTACCAAGACACACACTGGACTCTACCCCCCCCCGCCCCCACACACACACTGGACTCTATCCCCACACACACTGGACTCTACCCACACACACACACACAGAAACTGGACTCTACCCACACACACACAAACACACACACACTGGACTCTACCCCCACAAACACTGGACTCTACCCACCCACACACACAGAAACTGGACTCTACCCACACACACACACAGAAACTGGACTCTACCCACACACACACAGACACACACACACTGGATTCTACACACACACACACTGGACATAAACCCCCCCCCCCCCCCCCCCGCCACCACACACACACAATGGAATCTAACCCCCCACACACACACACTGGACTCTACCCACCCACACACACACACTGGACTCTACCCCCACACACACAGACACACACACACACTGGGCTCTACCCACACACACACACACACACACACAGAAACTGGACTCTACCCACACACACACAGACACACACACAGACACACACACACTGGATTCTACACACACACACTGGACATAAACCCCCCCCCACACACACACACACTGGACTCTACCCACACACACACACAAACTGGCCTCTACCCACCCACACACACACACACACAGGACTCACCCCCCCCCCACACACACACACATTGGACGCTACCCATACACACTGGACTTTACCCAGCCACACACACTGCACTCTACCCACACGCACACACTGGACTCTACCAACCCACACACACACACACACTGGACTCTACCAACCCACACACACAGACACACTGGAGTCTAAATACACACACACACAAACAGGACTCTACCTACACACACACTGGACTCTAACGCCACCAAACACACATACACCCTGGAATCTACCCACACACACCCACCCACCCACCCACACACACACACACACACACACACACAAACTGGACTCTACCCACCAACACACACACACTGGACTCTACCTACCCACCCAACCACCCACACACTGGATTCTACCACTCCGCCCCCACACACACACAGGACACTTAACCCCCCCACGCAAACTGGATTCTACCCCCCCACACACACACTGGAATCTACCCACCCACCCACCCACCCACACACACACACAAACACACTGGACTCTACCAAAACACACACACACTGGACTGTACACACACACCCCACACACACTGGAATCTACCCACACACACACACACACACACACACACACACACACACACACACACACACACACACACACACACACACACACACACACACACAGGTCTCAAGCGCTTTCCCCTGTCAGCCAGGCCAAAGGGTCATAAAGAGCTGTGAAGGAGAGAGGAGGCGAGGTCACAATGTCATTTACATTTACGTCATTTGGCAGACGCTCTTATCCAGATACAGGAGCAATTAGGGTTAAGTGCCTTGCTCAAGGGCACATCGATAGATTTTTCACCTAGTTTGCTCAGGGATATGAACCTTTCAGTTCCTGGCCCAACGCTGCTAGGCTACCTGCCGTGTGTGTGTGTGTGTGTCCTGAGGCCACGGCCATCCCCTCTGATAGAAAACAAAGAACAAATTAGAGTGGAGACACTTCAGAGACAGAACTGTCCACACTGCCCAACCAATACCACCACTATGACAAGGTCACTTTGTAAAGCCAAAACTTTCGCAGGCCAGAAGGGGAGTTCAGTCTGAGCTCAGAATAGAGAGACACCGAACCTTCTGTTTTAATTGTCTGACTGTTCCTGTCAATATTTTGTCTCTTTCATTTATCTCTCTTTCTCTCCCCTCCCTCAGTAGCTACCTTGTTCTCAAACTATTCAGCTACACAGTTACCAAACAAACTTTTATATTGTTCTAAACAAAAACTAAAACAAAGAAAAACATTGTCTTTATGAAGACTGGACATCTCTTACAACAAAATACTGTTTCATCCTCCCATTTTTCCCACAATATGGAAACAATTAAAGTTTGTCATCCCTCTCTTTCTTGTCTGTCATTATGAACCAACTCCATTCTCTCTGGAGGGTCCTGGGATGGAGGGATGGATGGAGAGAAGGACATATGAAAGAGAAATGGAGTGGGGGTAATATCGTCTGCAGTCTGTGTGTGGGTGTATGATAAACAGAGTAGCAGCAGCGTAGATGAAGATTGTATGTGAGTGTGTGTAGAGTCAGTATAAATGTGTGTCCATGTTATGTGTGTGTTGGAGTGTCAGTGTGCTTGAGTGTGTGGAGTCCTGTGAGTGTGTAGAGTCCTGTGAGTGTGTAGAGTCCTGTGAGTGTGTAGAGTCCTGTGAGTGTGTAGAGTCCTGTGAGTGTGTAGAGTCCTGTGGGTGTGTAGAGTCCTGTGAGTGTGTAGAGTCCTGTGAGTGTGTAGAGTCCTGTGAGTGTGTAGAGTCCTGTGGGTGTGTAGAGTCCTGTGGGTGTGTAGAGTCCTGTGAGTGTGTAGAGTCCTGTGAGTGTGTAGAGTCCTGTGAGTGTGTAGAGTCCTGTGGGTGTGTAGAGTCCTGTGGGTGTGTAGAGTCCTGTGGGTGTGTAGAGTCCTGTGAGTGTGTAGAGTCCTGTGAGTGTGTAGAGTCCTGTGGGTGTGTAGAGTCCTGTGAGTGTGTAGAGTCCTGTGAGTGTGTAGAGTCCTGTGAGTGTGTAGAGTCCTGTGAGTGTGTAGAGTCCTGTGGGTGTGTAGAGTCCTGTGGGTGTGTAGAGTCCTGTGGGTGTGTAGAGTCCTGTGAGTGTGTAGAGTCCTGTGAGTGTGTAGAGTCCTGTGGGTGTGTAGAGTCCTGTGGGTGTGTAGAGTCCTGTGGGTGTGTAGAGTCCTGTGAGTGTGTAGAGTCCTGTGAGTGTGCATAGAGACGGTGCAAAAATACAAATAAATACATGTGTCAGCTCAGATAGTTGTGTAGACATGTAGCCATTCTGTTAGGATGGATGGAATTGACTTCCTTCAAACTGCACGCAGAGACATAAAAATGGTATCCATGAGTTTGTCTAACTCTGAGTAAGTATCCCAAAATACCAAAGTATCTCTTGAAGACATGTGGGGATTCCAGACTGGGACAAGGAGAGGTTGAAAATGACAGTGAATATGCCTGCCAGCTGATCTGCGCATTCTCTGAGAACGCGCCCTGGAACGCGGCCTTGTGAGTGTTGACCTGATTGAAGACCTTACTCACGTCGGCCTCGGACAGTGAGATCCCCTAGTCCTCTGGTTTGATGGGGGCCCTCATGCACGGTATGGTGTTGTTATTGTCGAAGTGTGCATAAAATGTGTTGAGTTCGTCTGGTAGAGAGGTATCGTGGTAGAGGGGCATCGTTGGTGTGTGTGTGGGTGAGAGTATGTGCGTGACATATGGGACGTTTTGATATGTGCAAATTCTGTGCGGAGAGCAACTGTTGCTATGGAGACGAGTTACTGGTGCAGTCAAACAACCACATGAACAGTCTGGGGGAGACCACTACACACACACAAACACACTTTAGTTCATCAGTCTAACCTCGTCTTATGGTGTACAGGAGACCTGGGTTTGAGGTCCAGTTGATTACATAGTCACACGGGTATACACAAATACATCACAAAATAATTGTCATGGGGTCTCTCTCTCTCTCTCTCTCTCTCTCTCTCTCTCTCTCTCTCTCTCTCTCTCTCTCTCTCTCTCTCTCTCTCTCTCTCTCTCTCTCTCTCTCTCGTCAGACACAGAGAGGTCATTTAGAGGTCTGAACATTAGAGATACAGTAACTGTTTCCTCAGTAGAGAGCTAGGAACAGAACGAGAGAGGCAGCAGATATGAGGCAGCAGCCTGCAGTCATAGTGATGTTGGCAGCCATGGGATCCTTCATTTAGGCTTAATGGTCCTCAGCTGTCCCACTGTCACTGTTTTATTATCACCCGGAGTGTGTGTCTATGTAAGTGTGTGTGTCCACTGTAACAACTTTATCACCCTCTCCGGCAGAGACAGCCTGCGATTGTAACAGCATACTAACTACCAGCCCAGCGGGGGAAGAGGGGAACGGAGGGGGTAGACAGCTCTCATTTATTAGGCCTGAAAACACTACTGAAACAAAGATAGGGAGAGGGGGGAGAAAGCGAGAGAGAGGGGGATGGGGACAGAGAGGTGAAGATAGAGATGGAGGATAAAGAAGGAGAGGTGGAGAGGTTAAGTGTATAATAGGTTTCTGGGTCAGTCCTCTATATGGAGTAGCAGACCGGATCTGAAACCTAAAAATACATGGAGATCATAGAGCAGTGAAGGTCTATGACACACACACACACAGGAGGAAAATATGAAAACACAACAGATTTCCACATCCCCCTAGAGCAGGGGTAAGCTACCATGTTCCTGGAGAGTCACAGGGTATAAAGGATGTTGCTTTAACCGACCTGGAAGACTTCACCTGGTCTTTCAGGTCGGTTAAAGCAACATCCTGCAACTCTCTAGGAACATGGTTGCCTATCCCTGAACCCCTAACACTGTTTCTACAGGGTTCACAGCAGACAGACTGGCTCTGGGTGGAAGACAGTTGGAACAAATACAATTGCATTTGTCTTTCATCAAACTCATGTGTGTGTTGTGTGTGGGGGGGAACACAACAATGTGTGTTTACCTCCATAAAGTGTTGTGCCAGTGTCAGTGACAGAGTGCCCGCTTTGGGACTCACACTTACTGTTTAGTGAATCACTGTGTGACTGATGGGCTGGGTCTGGGGGTGAGGACACATGGGTATGGATCATTTCAGAGCCATCTGTCTGGCACTGAGAGAGATGGGCACACACACACTGGCATCACCTCTTCCCCGACACATGTACCCATACACCTGTTACCTACGATGAACGATCAAATGACAGCACCGTAACTCTTAACACAGGTAAGCATGAAGGCATCATGAAGGCCTTATGAAGCATTATGAAGCCATTATGAAGCATTATTACCTTTCCTCCTGGAGTCTCTCCTGACGCTGGGCCTGACAGCTGGCTGTAGCTCCGCCTCTGTTGACATCATCAGGCTCCGCCCCGCCGGCCCAACGGCCGGTTCGATCCGGTTCTGCTCCGGTCTGGCAACGAGGGTCCACTTCACAACGTCAGTGTCGATTGCGTGCGTGTTTGTGAGGGCGCCGTGTGTGTGTGTGGGCCCACAGGCTCATGGGAGAAGAAGGGGCTCTAGCCCTGACACAACATCCCACACACACTTACAGAGAGCTGGGGGAAAAAGAGAGAGATAAGAGAGATAAGCAAGGAGAGAGGGAGAGAAAGGGAGAGAGAGAGAGATAGAGTTTGTATTATTTTGCAGCAGCACATCAATACAGAAGCTCTCCCAGGAACACTATGGAGGAGACGTGCAATATTAGACATCCTTCCCTCCTCCCTGCCCCCTCCTTCTTAACAGTCTGTCCTCAACCCTCATGCCCTAATGCCCCCATGTACTCTTTGTCTATTTGTCTCCTGTGAGTTGATAATTGTCCATAATGGGGAACACAGGAAACCCACAGTAGTCCTACAGACAGACCATTCCTACAGCCAGAAACACTCGCACGCACAAACGCAAGCCAGAAACCGCTGACAATATTCTTTATCTGAGTGAAACATGCTGGAGATGTACTGTACTGTATGAGTCACTCCAATTACTGCTATTATGATCACTCTGCCTCTGCAGAATGAAGGGAGAGAGACGAGAGCGATAGAGAGGGAGGAGAGAGGACACTAATGCAACCTCCAGCATATTCCCTCTTCTCTCATCTTTCTTTCTTATTCTCCCTTTTCTCTCTACTAACTGAAAATAGTTTCAGCTAGCCATCCTTTATTTCTAACAGACTGCCCTTAATTTCTAGCAGACTGTCCTTTATTTCTAACAGACTGCCCTTAATTTCTAGCAGACTGTCCTTCATTTCTAGCAGACTGTCCTTCATTTCTAGCAGACTGTCCTTCATTTCTAGCAGACTGTCCTTCATTTCTAGCAGACTGTCCTTCATTTCTAGCAGACTGTCCTTCATTTCTAGCAGACTGTCCTTCATTTCTAGCAGACTGGCCTTCATTTCTAGCAGACTGTCCTTTATTTCTAGCAGACTGTCCTTCATTTCTAGCAGACTGTCCTTCATTTCTAGCAGACTGGGTTTCATTTCTAGCAGACTGTCCTTCATTTCTAGCAGACTGTCCTTCATTTCTAGCAGACTGGGTTTCATTTCTAGCAGACTGTCCTTCATTTCTAGCAGACTGTCTTTCATTTCTAGCAGACTGTTCTTATTTCTAGCAGACTGTCCTTCATTTCTAACAGACTGTCCTTCATTTCTAGCAGACTGTCCTTCATTTCTAACAGACTGTCCTTCATTTCTAGCAGACTGTCCTTCATTTCTAGCAGACTGTCCTTCATTTCTAGCAGACTGTCCTTCATTTATAACAGACTGTCCTTCATTTCTAGCAGACTGTTCTTATTTCTAGCAGACTGTTCTTCATTTCTAGCAGACTGTTCTTATTTCTAGCAGACTGTTCTTCATTTCTAAGACTGTCCTTCATTTCTAACAGACTGTCCTTCATTTCTAACAGACTGTCCTTCATTTCTAGCAGACTGTCCTTAATTTCTAACAGACTGTTCTTATTTCTAGCAGACTGTCCTTCATTTCTAGCAGACTGTCCTTCATTTCTAGCAGACTGTCCTTCATTTATAACAGACTGTCCTTCATTTATAACAGACTGTCCTTCATTTCTAGCAGACTGTCCTTCATTTCTAGCAGACTGTCCTTCATTTCTAGCAGACTGTCCTTCATTTCTAGCAGACTGTCCTTCATTTCTAGCAGACTGGGTTTCATTTCTAGCAGACTGCCCTTCATTTCTAGCAGACTGCCCTTCATTTCTAGCAGACTGTTCTTATTTCTAGCAGACTGTCCTTATTTCTAGCAGACTGTTCTTATTTCTAGCAGACTGTTGTTATTTCTAGCAGACTGTTGTTATTTCTAGCAGACTGTTGTTATTTCTAGCAGACTGTTCTTATTTCTAGCAGACTGTTCTTATTTCTAGCAGACTGTTTAGCTGTTGATCTGTCTGGTAATATTATCATATGTTTGTAAGTGTTGAAACCACCCTTCTCCTCAGGCGAAAGGCAGTGTGTTTATGAGTGTGCGCAAGCCTGTGGTGTGTGTGCGCCTGCGGTGCTTGTGTGGGGGTGCGTGTGTGTGCGTGTGCGTGTGTGCGTGTGCGGCATCTGGTGGATTTCTCTGGGGAAAGACAGATATTTCTAATCTAGGCTAAGATACCCTGAGGGAGAAACCACAGATTTCAGAGAGAGGAGGAAGATGTTCAGCATGTTGTCCTATAACGTTGGCTCAGCATTAACATATCACACAATTAAGAAGCAGAACAACAACAACACTTACAACAAAACAACCACCATTAACAACAATCCTGAATACTGCAATGTTCGCTGATTTGGACCGTTCTGTTTTAGTTTGAATGTAAACCATGAAGGAGAAAGGACTATAAGTTGGTCCCTGGTATAAAAAGGTTGAGAACTCTGTTCTACTGTATGAATCAGCTGTCCTTGTTGTCCTGGTTTGAGCTGAGAAAGGGAGACATGAACACGGCTTAGTGTGTCTGCAGAACGAGAGGAGAGCAGGACGGGGAGAGGAGGACAGGAGGAGGAAACGAGAAGTAAATTGGATGCCAGTAAGTGGGGCGCAGCCAACAGTTGTGTGTGTGTGTGTGTGTGTGTGTGTGTGTGTGTGTGTGTGTGTGTGTGTGTGTGTGTGTGTGTGCATAAACTGGGGCCTGTCAAGAGGAGCTTAATGCCCCAAAATCATCTGTTTCTACAGGAACACAGAGAGATGGAGGAGGGAAGATAGCAGGGGCAAACCATGCAGTCTATTCTCTTTCTGTTCCTGGTCAATGTAAATGTCCCCTCTTTCACTCTCTCTCAGGTTAATTGTGTTCTGTCCATCAGGCTCAGGGTGAAATTAGCATCTACACTCAATCAGCCACTCAGCACTGTCTGAATAATAAACTACCTTTCTCTCATTATTCTTCCTCTTTCTATCTTTCTCTCTCTCTATCTTTAGCAGCTACACATTCAGCCACTCAGCTCTCTCTGAATAATAAACTACCTTTCATTATTCTCTTCTCTCCCCGCTTTCCTCCCCCTCTCTCTGTGTTCATAATTCTTTCTCCCCCTTTCCTTCCCCTCTCTCTGTGTGTTCATAATTTTTCTCTCTCTCTGTGTGTTCATAATTCCTCTCTCTCTCTGTGTGTTCATAATCTCGCCCTCTTCCTCTCTCCCCCCTCTCTCTCCCTCCCCCCCATGCTGGGAGTTTTTTGGAGTTTGAGTGTTTGGTGTGGAGAGCTCTGTCCTAACTTATTTTCTGTAAATTTACATTTTGTCTATGGTGTAGGGTTAATTCACTGTTTGTTTTAGCATTACCCACTGTTTTTTTCAAAGTTAGGGAGGAAGAGGACAGAGTTTTAGTTTCCTGGGGGTTTGGAAGGTGTGGTGTGCGCGATGGCTTCACAGCCTAGCGCGGAGGAGACGCTGTCCTTACGGCATGTATTCAGGTGTGTTCCTGAGAATGGAATTAAGATGGAGGAGTTTCTGCCTGCTGTCGACAAACAGGTAGACGCTGAATTTATACATTCCGCTTCCAGAATGAACAAAGCTGTGGTTGTGTTAATGAAACTAGTCAATTTGGTGGGTAGGCTCATTGCTAGTGGAATAGTTGTAAGGGGTGTGTTGGTGCCAATTTATCCTCTTTCTACCCCCTTGACCAGGGTGGTAGTTGCAAATGTGCCTCCGTTTACTACGGATGATCAAATCAGGAAAGAGCTGAGTTGTTTTGGTAAGTTTGCTAGTGGGTTTTGTGTACAGTCTGCAGGTTTTCAGGCAGATGCCGTCAAGCATGTTGTTTCGTTCCGGAGGAAAGTGTTCATGTTTCTGAATAACAATGTGCAACAGCTAAATGTGCATTTTAAAGTGAGGCATGGGGAGGGGCTTTAAGCAGGGTTTGCCAGCACAGATAGTCTACTGTTACGAACCGGCTCAGAGTTCGCAACAAAAGGGAGACAACGTGGAGACAAGGAATATCAAAATATATATTAAATAAAGTAACTAAAAACAATGATGTGTGTAATAAGTAGTGTAAGTGAGTGTTTTGCACGCCTGAATGTAATAGTGCAGGGTGTTGAAAGGTGCCAAAGCAAATAACCAAAAAGCCACAAAACTACCACAACATAAATCAACAAACATGTCTGCATGGAGAGAGTCTCCCCAATGAATGTGGAAGAGGTGCCTTTATCCTGGGACACACCTGGGCCCAGGTGTTTCCCATGTAGCTGACGACCCTCCCAACTCCGCCCACCGTCATCCTAATAAGGAACAAGAGCAAAGAGAGAAAATACGGCAGACAGAGTTGGAGGGTCGTCACACTACGGTGCTTTGAGTGTGGGGATTTGGGGCATAAGAGCTTTGCGTGCCCACATAAAGGCCATAGACAAGGTGAGGGTACAAGCGCCAGTGGGGGAAATCGAGGTCAACGTGCAGTGGGCCATAAGACGCAGGCAGCAGAGGCTGGGCCTAGTCATGTTATAGATGGTGGGGTAGATGAGGCTGGGTCTAGTCATGCTACAGATGGTGGGGTAGATGAGGCTGGGTCTAGTCATGCTACAGATGGTGGGGTAGATGAGGCTGGGCCTAGTCATGCTACAGATGGTGGGGTAGATGAGGCTGGGTCTAGTCATGCTACAGATGGTGGGGTAGATGAGGCTGGGCCTAGTCATGCTACAGATGGTGGGGTAGATGAGTCTGGGTCTAGTCATGTTATAGATGGTGTTGTAGATGAAGTGGGTCTAGTCATGCTACAGATGGTGGTGGAGCTGAGGCTGGGCCTAGTCATGCTACAGATGGTGGAGTAGATGAGGCTGGGTCTAGTCATGCTACAGAGGTTGGTGTAGATGAGGCTGGGTCTAGTCATGCTACAGATGGTGGGGTAGATGAGGCTGGGTCTAGTCATGCTACAGATGGTGGGGTAGATGAGGCTGGGTCTAGTCATGCTACAGATGGTGGGGTAGATGAGGCTGGGTCTAGTCATGCTACAGAGGTTGGTGTAGATGAGGCTGGGTCTAGTCATGCTACAGATGGTGGGGTAGATGAGGCTGGGTCTAGTCATGCTACAGATGGTGGGGTAGATGAGGCTGGGTCTAGTCATGCTACAGATGGTGGGGTAGATGAGGCTGGGTCTAGTCATGCTACAGATGGTGGGGTAGATGAGGCTGGGCCTAGTCATGCTACAGATGGTGGGGTAGATGAGGCTGGGCCTAGTCATGCTACAGATGGTGGGGTAGATGTGGCTGGGCCTAGTCATGCTACAGATGGTGGGGTAGATGAGGCTGGGTCTAGTCATGCTACAGATGGTGGTGTAGATGAGGCTGGGTCTAGTCATGCTACAGATGGTGGTGTAGATGAGGCTGGGTCTAGTCATGCTACAGATGGTGGGGTAGATGAGGCTGGGTCTAGTCATGCTACAGATGGTGGGGTAGATGAGGCTGGGTCTAGTCATGCTACAGATGGTGGGGTAGATGAGGCTGGGCCTAGTCATGCTACAGATGGTGGGGTAGATGAGGCTGGGCCTAGTCATGCTACAGATGGTGGGGTAGATGAGGCTGGGCCTAGTCATGCTACAGATGGTGGGGTAGATGAGGCTGGGTCTAGTCATGCTACAGATGGTGGTGTAGATGAGGCTGGGTTTAGTCATGCTACAGATGGTGGTGTAGATGAGGCTGGGTCTAGTCATGCTACAGATGGTGGTGTAGATGAGGCTGGGTCTAGTCATGCTACAGATGGTGGTGTAGATGAGGCTGGGCCTAGTCAGGTTATGCTAGTGGATGAGGAGTGTATAGTGGGGAAGGATAAGCGACTGGGGGGTGGAGGACGGTGTCATGTGGAAGAGGAAAAAGGGGGAGAAGAAAGGAGGCGGGAGGGGAGAGGCTGGTGTGGTCAAAAGCATTTACCTCACTAGGGTAGGGGACAGCATTCGGAATTTTGGATGAAAAGCGTGCCCAAAGTAAACTGCCTGCTACTCAGGCCCAGAAGCTAGGATATACATATAATTGGTAGATTTGGATAGAAAACACTCTATAGTTTCCATAACTGTCTGTGAGTATAACAGACCTGATATGACAGGCGAAAACCTGAGGAAAATCCATCCAAGAAGTGCTATTATTTTGAAATGGCTGTTTTTCCATTGAAAGTCTATCCACCATACAAAGACTTATGACGCAGTTCACAATCCCTACGGCTTCCACTACATGTGGCCAGTCTTTAGGCATTGTTTCAGGCTTTTACTCTGAAAAATGAGGGAGAAACACCACTTTCAATGAGAGGACAGTGGAAATTTCCAGACATGAGTCCTGCGCGTCACCAGGAGCGTGTCTTTCTTGTTTTTCCTTATCTATTGACGAAGCTATAGTCTGGTTGAAATATGATCAATTATTTATGACAAAAACAACCTGAGGATTAATTATAAACATGTTTCTATGAACTTTTATGGTACTTTTTAGATTTTTCGTCTGTCTGCTGTGGCCGCGCTTTGTTCCAATGGATTACTGAGGTTTTGAATATAAAGAGGGACTTTATCAAACAAAACAAACATTTATTGTGTAACATGGAGTATGGAGAGTGCAACCATTTGAAGATCATCTAAGGTAAGTGATACATTTTATCGCTATTTCTGACTTTTGTTACTCCCCTACTTGGCTGGTTACTGTTTGTAATGATTTTGGTCTGCTGGGCGCTGTTCTCAGATAATCGCATGGTTTGCTTTCGCCGTAAAGCCTTTTTGAAATCTGACACAGTGGTTGGATTAACAAGAAGTTCATCTTTAAACCGATGTCTAACACTTGTATGTTTCATGAATTTTTATAATGAGTATTTCTGTTTTTGAATTTGGCGCTCTGCGTTTTCACTGGATGTTGGCCAGTGAAAAGGTTTTAAGGAACCTTTGCCTGGTGCTGGGGGGAGGCCCCAACTAGAGAGAAAGGGCAGGTGGTCAGGATGGGAGATGGAGATGAGGAGGAGGAAGGTGAGTCTGAGGAAGAGGACGATGAGGAGGATTTATTTTCAGACTCCTCAATGGGTCCAGAGCTGACAGCCAGTCAGGCAGAGGGGTCAAAGTATACGGTGAGGAAACTGTCAAGGTTCCTGAATGAGACTAAGGGGAAAAAGTTCATCTTGAGGCTTTTTTTGCGATACGGTAAAGTTTGTAAGATCAGTAAAACACGCTATGAAATATGAGGGGCATGGTGTCCTCTCACCCAGGAAATGGTTTAGGAAGTTGGTTACAACAGTGGGTAAGGGTCCACCTTCAGACACTGTTTAGATTAATAGTTTCTTTCTGGTGCTGGGCTTTTTGAGCTTTGCTATTGGTCTCTTTCTTTGATGGCTTTTCTCCCACTTCTTATGGAGACTCTTTGGGTAGGCTCGCTTAATATAAAAATGGCACCAGCGATGCGGGAAAGAGGATTGTGTTGGGTGAATATGTAAAACAAAAAAAAGTACAGGTGTTGTTTCTGCAGGAGACACATAGTGATTTTGTGAATGAAGTCGATTGGGGGCTCTGGTGGAAAGGGGCAGGTGTGCTAAGCCATGGGGCAAATGTTAGTGCAGGGGTGGCAGTCTTTTTGTACCTGGTCTGTCTATAAACATTTGCTCCTCAAAAGGAGGTGTGTAGGGGTAGACTGCTTGTAGTAAAAGCAGGGTTTTGACTTTATAAATGTGTATGCGCCTAACACAGGGAGAGAGAGGGGACTTCTATTTGGGTGTCTTAGACAGGAACTCTCACAGGTAGCGCCTGAGGAGACGCTGGTGGTCAGCGGGGACTGGAACTGCAGAATGGATTTCATGAAAGACAGAAATGGGGAGGAGCCTCATTCAGGCTCAGTGGGTGTGTTATAGGACATCATTAAGCAGTTTGACCTAGTGGATGTTTGGAGAACTAGACATCCCAACACAAGACAGTATACATGGGTGAAGGTCTTTGGAGCTAGGGTGAGTGCAGCCCGGCTTGATCGATTTTACATGTTCAGGAATCAGAGCAATAGGCTGTTCGTCGCAACCATTCTCTCGGTAGGTTTTTCGGATCATCACAACCATGGTTCGGCTGTCTATTTCACCAGGGCCTCGGCAGGCATCTATTGGAAGTTTAATGTAAAGCTCTTACAAGATGCCACTTTTTGCTCAGGTTTCCAGGGGAAGGTGGGGGCAGCGAAGAGAGGAGTATGAGTCTCTGAGTCAATGGTGGGATGTGGGAAAAGTCCAAATTCGGCTTTTCTGTCAACAGTATACAGCTCTCTCATCCTCAGAGGCTAGGAGAGTTTTAGGGGAACTCGAGCGTACTATTAGTGAGATGGAGGTAGAGCTGGTGGGGCAATGCAATGTAGGCCTCCAGGCTAATTTAGCTGAATTACGTAGGGACCTGGGCAGTTAATATCTTGGTTAAAGCAAAGGGAGCACTTGTAAGGGCTAGGCTCTCCATTCTCAAGGAGATGGATGCTCCCAGCTTCTTCTTCTTTAGTTTGGAAAGACAGAGTGGTGAAGCCAAGGGTATGCATTATCTACGGCTTTAGGATGGGCGGGTGACCTCTGTGGTGTGGGAGATGCGGGAGTGGACTGAGGAGTTTGATACTGAGTTTTATAGGGCAGAACTGTGTGACCCTATGTGTGCTCAGGTTTTGTTTGCAGAACTCCCTAAGCTCTCTCTGGCACAGAGGGATGAAATGGACATTCCCCTGTCATCCCATGAACTGGCAGAGGCCGTAACCCAGATGTCCCCCAGCCGGCACCGGGTGTCGAGGGACTCCCAGTGGAGTTTTATAAAAAAATTCTGGGGAATAATTGGACTGGATTTATTTTGCGTGTTGCGTGAGTGCGTTGGGGTAGGAGAGTTGCCGATGAGCTGCCGTCGGACGGCTCTGACTCTCCCGCCCAAAACAAGCCTTTTTGAAATCGGACAGTGTGGTTTGATTAACGAGAGTCTTGTCTTTAAAATGGTGTAAAATAGTCATATGTTTGAGAAATTGAAGTTATAGCATTTATGAGGTATTTGTATTTCGCGCCACACGATTCCACTGGGTGTTGACTAGGTGGTACGCAAACGTCTCACCTTGCCCAGGGAGGTTAAAAAAGTCCTTTCTGGACTGTTTTTTGAAATTCTTCCGATTTTTTTTGGTCAATTATACATGTATAAGAACTGTATGAACATACTTTTGGCATATTTTATTGACATCATTTGTTTTGTTTTTTTACTTGTCCATAAGGCATATGTTTAGTCCATTTGCAATATGATTTCATAGGAAGTCAAACGTCCAACTCAAAAGTCACTTTTTATTCTTTTTTTTAGCCAAATGCCATAAGAAATGTCCAAATGCAATATGAAAGTATTGAATGTGCCAAATCAGGACGTTTTGTCCATTTGCCATGTACGATCATAGGAAGTTGGTTTCCAAACCCAAAAGTCAGTAAACCATGTCCAAATGGCATTTATACTGCCCAAATGATATATAGCCCTATGTTAAGCCATGAATCAACCTAGATGGTCTATTTGTCATGTATGATGAGAGAGAAGTGGGACTCTGTTGTTTTTTAATGATTTTTTGAAAAACATCCAAAATGACCTATTGGATGGGCACGGGTGGGGGGTGCTCCCTACCCAACCATAGACCCCTTGCTCCCCCTAAAGGCATTAAAAACCATAAAAATGTGCTTCTGATAACCCATTCCAAATCACGGCTGTCCATTTGCAATATATTTAAATGGGCATTTACCATCACGAATTTGACATGCTCAAAAATAATGCAGAAATGCAAAATTGACTGGCCCGACGAACTCGAGATGGCCGGGCAGTGATAGTGGTTCCTCTCCATCGCTCGTTGTGTTGATTTTATCATGTCCATTTGGTGATGTTTTTTCACTGTTGAATCATATTGCAAATGTACTGTCCATTTGCAATATGTTTCAATGGGCATTTACCATCACGATTTTGACATGCTCATAAGAACTGCAAGAATGCAATATTGTCTGGCTCGATGAACTCGGGATGGCCGGGCAGTGATTCTGGTTCCTCTCCATCGCTCGTTGGTGTTGATTTCAGAATGTCATTTTGGTGATGGTCTATCACTGTTAAAACATATTGCAAATGTACAAAAGTCACCCAGCAAGTCAGCGTCCATCAGTCAATTAGATATCATTCTGACACCAAACTGATACCATCTGACACTAAACCCACTTTTTCCAACTCGTTTATAAGCCAACTATCACATATTTCAGAGCAGGCCCATAATTCACAGCACCTTCTGTTAAAAGCATAATAAAAACAAAACACGTAGTTACGTTCTAGCTGCGGGTCCAGCTCTGACTTTATGTGTAGGCCTATGTGAGGCGACCCCAAATCCCGAGTTTTGGCTCGATAGGTCATTCGGTCCCCGAGCAACGACATTAATTGGTACTGAAAATCCACTTTTTCCGGGCGTTGCTACAGGGTCCTTGAATGAGCTATCAGACAGAAACGTTGGGTCCATCTCTATGGGCCGAGGCGGTTTCAATGCACCTAGTCTTGCAACTCTGGGACATTTCTAAATATCGTCATTTTCGTAATGGTCAAAATGAATTGAAGTTATTGCAAATGTACAAGGCTGCGTCTCAGTCTGAGAACCTTCTAGAGCCACATAACTCACCGTGCACTATCGACTTGAGCTCTAGAACAGGTTTCTAAAGTTTCAGAGCTCTAGGTCTGACGGTTCTTTGATAGTTCGAACAAAGGTAACTATTGCGGGCTATTGTGCCTCTAAGCCCCACACTGTGTCACTCTGTCCTAGCTGTATTTGTGTGTGAGTTTTTCTTGGAAATCTGATGGGATAAATGACTGATTTATAGTTCATGAGGGTTACCTAGTCACACATATGAAGTCTTGGAAAGATGTGACATTTTTAACCTGTCGAAACAGCCACTGTGACCCCAATTTAAGGCACTTCCGGTTGGCACAGGAAGCTTAAAGTAAACACATATCCTCATTGGGGTAGGCTTTTACCGAATCCGGAGTTTTAAGTGTTTATGTTAACCTGTTATGGTATAGGGGGCAGTATTTTCACGGCTGGATAAAAAAATGTACCCGATTTAATCTGTTTACTAATCCTACCCAGTAACTAGAATATGCATATACTTATTATATATGGATAGAAAACACCCTAAAGTTTCTAAAACTGTTTGAATGGTGTCTGTGAGTATAACAGAACTCATTTGGCAGGCAAAACCCTGAGACAGATTCTGACAGGAAGTGGATACCTGATGTGTTGAATTGACTTTAAGCCTATGCCATTGAAAAACAAAGGGGCTGAGGAATGTTCTGGCACTTCCTATTGCTTCCACTAGATGTCACCAGCCTTTACAAAGTGTTTTGAGTCTTATACTGTAAGATCTGACCGAACAAGAGCCTTGGAACGGTGATGGCCCATTAGACACCTGGCACGCGAGTTGATGTTGGGTACTCTCGTTCCAATACGTTTTAAAAGAGAACGCAATCGTCCGCCTTGAATTTTATTCATGTTCTGGTTAAAAAAGGCACTAATGATTTATGCGATACAACGTTTGACATGTTTGAACGAACGTAAATATATTTTTTCCGTTCGTGAAGTGAAGTCCGGCTGGCTTAGATCATGTGCTAACAACATGGAGCTTTTTGGACATAAATGATGAGCTTTTTTGAACAAAACTACATTCGTTATGGACCTGGGATTCCTGGAAGTGACATCTGATGAAGACAATCAAAAGGTAATGGATTATTTACATCGTATTTTCGATTTTAGATCTCTCCAACATGGCGGTTAGTCTGTATCGCAAAGCGTATTTTTCTGGGCGCAGTGCTCAGATTATTGCAAAGTGTGATTTCCCAGTAAGGTTATTTTTAAATCTGGCAAGTCGATTGCGTTCAAGAGATGTAAATCTATAATTCTTTGAATGACAATATAATATTTTACCAATGTTTTCTAATATTAATTAATTATTTTGTTGTCATGACTTGACTGCCGGTTATTGGAGGGAAACGATTTCCTGAACATCAACGCCATAGTAAAACGCTGTTTTTGGATATAAATATGAACTTGATAGAACTAAAAATGCATGCATTGTCTAACATAATGTCCTAGGAGTGTCATCTGATGGAGATTGTAAAAGGTTAGTGCATAATTTTAGCTGATTTTATGGTTTTGGTGACGCCTGTCTTTGAATTGACAATACATTACACACAGCTATTGCCAATGTACTCTCCTAAAATAACCTAACTTTATGCTTTCGCCGTAAAACCTTTTTGAAATCGGACAACGTGGTTAGATTAAGGAGATGTTTATCTTTCAAAGGGTGTAAGTTAGTTGTATGTTTGAGAAATTTGAATTTTGACATTTATTTGGTTTCAAATTTGCCGCTCTTGAAATGCACCTGCTGTTGATAGGGTGCGTCACGGGTGGCACGCTAGCGTCCCACATAGCCCCAAGAAGTTAAGAATTGACTGATTTACACAGGGTTGAATGCACTATTTCTCACAAACTGCAGGTTTGGTATATCAAAACACCTTTAGGGTGAATTTAACCACTTCCGGTTGCTCCAGGAAGCTTAGAATCAACACAGGTAGACCTCATAGTGGCCTGATGAACAGTCATCGAAGACAGGTTCATAAGACATTCATAACCCACATAGGCTTCAGGTTGAATTTAGGGGAGCAGGCAATGTATTCCTATGGGGAGAAAAGTCATTGCAAACTGTTTGATGTAAACACCTTATTTTCACTGTTAAGGGTTAATGCCACATGGTCAAGGTGATGCTTGCACAGATCGGGAGGACCTCAGGAATGTTGCTGAGGTCGAATTGTGCTTCTAACCCTAACGGTTCTCCTGCTGTCACCCAAAAGCACCTGCAATTTAGGGCCAGGCTTTATTATGGGCCTACTTTTTTCATGGTCGCTGCGCTCAGACCGAGCAAGCCACGGTCAAGCGGGGCATCTCGTTGAACTCGGCACAGCCTAGAGATTATGGTAATGCCATCGCAGGCTCTGTGTGTCTTTAAGCCCCGCACTGTGTCACTCCATCCTTTATGTGTGTGTGTGTGTGTGTGAGAGTTTTTTCTTTGACATCTGTTGGGAGAAATGACTGATTTACAGTTCATGAGGGTTGCCTAATCACACATATGAAGTTTTGAAAAGATCTGACCTGTTTAACCCTTCGACACAGCCCCTATGACACAATTTTAAGGCACTTCTGGTTGACACAGGAAGCTGAAAGTGAACACATATCCTCCTTGGGTTAGGCTCTTATAGAATATTGAGTTTTAAGTCTTTACATTAAGAACTGACTTATTTACAGAGGGTTGAATGGGTGTGTGTTATTTCAGAAAATCACAAAAAATCAGAGAAATCTCGCAGAGCTCCGAAACCCACCTTAATGGATTCATCTGAACATGCTGCAACTGGAACTTTTTTTAAAGAAAAAAAAACAAAACATTTTGAACATCACCAATTGGACCTTGTACGATTTCTCTTAAATTACGACAGATAAATGTCTGGTACTTTTTTTCCTGACACTGTAGGATCATGTACTTTGACGTGAAGCGGTCAAATTAGCGCTCTATTTTCGTTTTTGACCTTTAATCCCAGAAAAATGGCCTTAACTCACAAATCGTTGAGGCCTCGACTCCACCTTGTTCGGGGCCAACTGCCCATTATGCCAAAACCTATGCTCACCAAGTTTCGTCTTCGAAGTCTTTTCCGTTTAGGAGAAAAGGCCACATCGTGATTGATGTTTTGTACATTTGCAATATGATTACATTCGCCCTCTGGTGGTATTTTCCGGGACAGTGGAAAAATGACCAAAATGAACATTTTATAAAACGGAAACCGAATGTCCGAGAGACTTCGTTCGATGACTTCCCGGAAGATCTGGCCCCGGTGCACGGCCCGCAGCCGGCCGCAAATTTTAGAAACATTTGCGGACGTCTAGTAAGGGACCGTACATTTGCAATATGGAGTTTCTCATCAATCATACAGCAAATGCCAAAATGTTCCCTATGTATGAAAGGCCTGTGGTATTGCTCTGTGCGGGCTACAAGATATTTGCCAAGGTCCTCGCTAATAGACTCGAGTCCCATCTGGACTATAGTACACAAGGACCAGACATATTGCGTACCGGGACGCTCAATCACGGACAACTTGTTCTTAATCAGGGCCTACTGAGCCCCCAGGGTGGAATGGGGGCTCAGTAGGCCAGTCTGGGTGAGACGGGGCAATAGACTAGGATGCCCTCTATCGGGGCAGTTATGTACACTATATACACTGTTTGGGCCTGCTACGCAGGAGACTGTGCTGCTATGCAGGAGTGTGCTGAACAGGCATGGGTGTGTTGACAGGCATAGCAGTGTCAGCGTATGCAGATGACGTTTCTGTGATGGTCAGGGATGGTCAGGATATGCAGGCACTAGAGACTAGTCTGAAGGTCTACGAGGGAGCTTTGTCAGCTAAGATAAACTGGGGTAAGAGCAAAGCTCTATTATGTGGGGCATGGGGGGATAAGGCCCCACTGCTTCCAGGGGGTTTGCAGTGGGGTTATGAAAGGCTTAACATTTTCGGGGTGTATCTGGACTCAGAGAGGTGGGTCAGGAAGAACTGGGAGGGGCTGTCACAGACAGTGTTGTCAAGACAGGCCAGGTGGAGGTGGCTCCTGTCCCAAGTGTTATATAGAGGGAGGGTGCTGATAATCAACAACCTGGTGGCATCTTCCCTGTGGCATAAATTGGCTGTCCTCAACCCCCCTGCCGGTCTGCTTGCAGACTAAAGGTGGCGCAGAGACTGCTGTACCATACTGATATCGACTGGAAGGAACCAGCATGCGGGCAGAGGAGAGCTGGCGTATTAGGGTTGGACCGGCAGGTATTCCTCATGAAGCTGGAGAGGCTGAGTATAGCAAGTTTCAGACCTTTACTCTGCGGCGCTGAGGACCTGGCAGCTATTAAGGCCCACATGAGAAGGGGATGTGGAGCCTGGGCTGTGGGTGTGGGAGGAGCCTATCTTCCAGGAGGCACTGTCTGAGCCGGTAAGGGGGTGTTTAAGCGGCCAAAGGGGGAGGGGCCACCAATGTTTCCGCAACTGCAGGTGACGGCAGAGACTGGGGACTGGCAAGGGGGTCTGGAGGACTTGTTAGATTTTAACACTCCAAGCCTGGGGGAGTTTGAGGGGGTGGGAGGTAAAGCCCTCTATAACCTCTGCATTCAGGTAAGGAACATTAGGAGCCTAACAGGAGTGAAGGCACATCAGTGGCAGGAGGTATGTGGGGCGGAGAGTATGGTGGGTTTTAGATGGAGGGGGCTCTACAAACCAGTACCAAAGAGGTCAGGGGACCTCCAGTGATGGGTTCTACATGGAGCCCTGGCCACTAACAGCTGTTTGGCACAGGTTGAACCATTAGTCAGGCAAGGGTGTCCTTTCTGTGTTATGAGTGAAACTGTGAATCATGTGTTTTCTGTGTGCGCCAGGTTAATGCCATTAATGTCTTTGTTAGAATGTCTGTGTGAGAGGTTGGTGGTGGTTTTTACTGTTGGGATGTTTATAATGGGGTACAGGTATTCAAATAAGGAGAAGGCCAAATGCGTTTTGTTGAATTTTCTGTTTGCTCAGGCAAAGTTGTCCATTTGGCTAACAAGGAGGTACAGGGTCAAACCCTTTACTTTATTTAATGGGATGGTCTCTGCGCGCCTTAGGGTGGAATTTGAGTTCTATAAAATGATAAAAAGTGTGGAGATGTTTCAGGAGATGTGGTGTGTCGGTGGGTTGTCTGTATAGATGGGATAGACGTTTAAGATATACTGTTGTAGAAGTGGTGAGGTTTTGGTTATTGTGATGTGTGGTGTTGTTTTGTATCGTGGGGTAGAGGGCAAGGTGAGTATGGTACATGCATGCAGTACATTATATATTTTGGTGGTTAATTGTAAGGGGAGGGTGGTGAGGTTTTAATGAAATTAGAATGTTTCATAAAAAAAAACTGTCGCTCTCTGTGTGTTTGTATTTTCGTATAAACCTGTTTTTGCTTTGTCATTATGGGGTATTGTATGTAGATTGAGGAGGGAAAAAAACTATTTAAGAAGCACGGTTTGGCAGGTCATGTTTCGCAGAACGCCTGACTCAACCTTTGCCTCTCCCGAGCCTGTTGGGGAGTTGCAGCGATGAGACAAGATCATAATTGGAGAGAAAAAGGGGGTAAAATACACAAAAAGAAGAAAAGAAAACACACATATACGTCATTTAGCAACCGATCTTACGCAGAGCGACTTACAGTAGTGAGTGCATACATTTTCGTGCTGTGGGGCACACATACACAACCACCATAATCTGACCCTAGCTCCAAAGCAACAAAGCACAGAAAAATGTCACAGTGATGTGAATAACTCCAAGTTATTGTACCTACCAGCTACTACACCTCTCCTGAGAACTCCAGAAACCAGATGACTGTAGAATACTAGCACACAACCGCTACACTGCTGTACCAAGCCCAGAGAGGGGGGAAAAGAGAGAGACAGACACCACACAGCCCAGGGAGAAAGGAGGAGAGGAGAATGTCTGGGACTGTTAATTGGGGACTCATATGGCCTACCAGGTATCCAATCCAGGTCGTCTGTGTGTCTCCAGACTGTGTTAGCCCACTGAACTAAAGCCTGTGTTGGCTCTGAGAGCTGATGTGCGTCATTCAACATGGTAGTGGCAAAGCAGCAAGCGTCACATTCGCGTTGTCAGCATCAATTTGTATTGTATTTATTAAGGATCCCCATTAGCTAATGCCAATCATTATTCTGAAGACATAAATATCCTGCCTCATACGGTATATTATTCTTGATCCAAAATGGCGTAGCAGTCAGACGTTTGTTTTTGTCTTATCCCGTCCCGTGTATATACCGCTTTTCTTCATATATATTTTAATCTCACTTTCCTTCTACAGACTGAATATACTCTCCTGCAACCAGCCTCACCCAATGTGGTACAGATCTGCTATTTTTATACTTTAGAACCGGAACCCCCATCAGAAGCTAGTCAGCTAACTAGCTACCAGCTAGTAGTCAGTTAGCCACTGCTAGCGGTCCTCACCGTTAACTCGGACATCAGCCAGCCTCAACCCGGTCAATTCCTGCCAGTCTGTACAGCGCAATATCAACCCAGAGCATATCGGACTGATTTTTCTCTACCACATCTCCGGATTTCTACCGCAAGCTCTGAACCTTTACACCAGATCATCGCAGCTAGCTAGCTGCTATCCGAGTGGCTACTCCTGGCTAACGTCTCTGTCCCGAAGCAAGCACCAGTTAGCCTGGAGCTAGCCTCAAGCTAGGCCGATCTCCCAGCTAGCCAAAGAGGTCCACCAACCAATTCTTGGGCTACAATACCTCTTTTGCCAATTGGCCTGGACCCTTTACTGCCGACACGGAGCCCCGCTGATCCATCACGACTGGTCTGCAGACGTAACCGTCCGAGGTGGTTTCAACAGGCTATTCCATTGCGACGTCGCCGGATGCCCATCTGCTAGCCCCGGCCCGCTAGTTGTCTGAATCGCCTAGCATAGCAGCGACTAAGGAATTGGCTCCCTGACTCATCTAGTGCTACTCATTGGACCCTATGATCACTCGGCTACACATGCCTCTCCTTAATGTCAATATACCTTGTCTATTGCTGTTTTGGTTAGTGATTATTGTCTTATTTCACTGTAGAGCCCCTAGCCCTGCCCAATATGCCTTCTGTTCCACCCCACACACATGCGGTGACCTCACCTGGCATAACTGGTGCCTCTAGAGACACTCAATGCCTAGGTTTACCTACACTGTACTCACATCCTACCATACCATTGTCTGTACATTATGCCTTGAATCTATTCTTCCACGCCCAGAAAATTTGCTCCTTTTACTCTCTGTTCCAAACGCACTAGATGACCAGTTCTTATAGCCTTTAGCCGAACCTTAGCCTACTCCTCCTCTGTTCCTCTGGTGATGTAGAGGTTAACCCAGGCCCTGCAGCCCCCAGAACCACTCCCATTCCCCAGGCACTCTCATTTGTTGACTTCTATAAACATAAAAGCCTTGGTTTCATGCATGTTAACATTAGAAGCCTCCTCTCCAAGTGTGTTTTATTCACTGCTTTAGCAGCCCTGATGTCCTAGCCCTGTCTGAATGATGGCTTAGGAAGGCCACCAAAAATCCAAAAATGTTCATCCCTAACTATTGTTGCGGATGAATCAGAATTAGTTGGGTAACATAGATAATTAAGATGTCTTATCTGCATAATATGCTTATGTGATGTACTTGTTATTAGAATGTATCCCTTTGGACTCTGGTGTTGGCAGTTGCACTTCTTCCCTCAGCTGGGGCTCAGTCACTTGGGGCCCAGAGAGGGGAGAGGTCAGACTTGTCTTTTACATGTCTCTGGTGCTATGCAGAATATCAGAAAGGGAAGAAGACATGATGCAACATTGTCTTCATATGTGAATGTGTCTTTACCTATTCTTAAACCATGTGAAGGAATGGCGTGATTAATGGGGAACCAATTACTTGTCTCCACAATGTCTGTGCGCAAGTCACTCCCTCCTTTGGCATTGGGGGGAGGTGTATGGCAGTGTCTGGAACCATTGTATGTCCCCTCTGATGTTGCACTTATCCTGGGATATTGTATGACCTAGAGGCTCACTCCCCTCAGTGAGCTTGTCCAGGAGAGGGGTCAAGAAGTTTTACTTGAGATGGGAGTATCTAGAGTTGACAATTGAGTTATGCCATTGGATGAGTTGGTGTTTTTGTGCTATGAAGTACCAGGAACGAGATTAGAACCTTGTCTAGGAACCAAACTGAACAATAATTTATAGTGAATGCTATCTGGTTATGCGATACTCCTTTCTCATTATAAAGTCTTCCTTTGTGAACTGTTCCTAAATATCTGTGGTTTGTTATGTCGACTAGGGGGTGAATCTTGGCTATAAAAGATCTTTGTACTTTTGTGTTGTCACTCTCAACAGTTCATTAGAAATGGTGCATCGTTGAAAGTCAGTGCTATTGCAAAGCTCTTATTATTAGATATGTAGTTTAAGTATAACTCTGACTGGTGTGTGAAGTTTGTCTCTCTCCTCATTTGGTAATACAGAAATGAACCACCACACTATAACATCTTCTGACAAGATAGAACTGCCAAAGGGGGCAGAGTTGCAATCTTCTGCAGAGATAGCCTGCAGAGTTCTGTCATACTATCCAGGTCTGTGCCCAAACAATTTGAACTTCTACTTTTAAAAATCCACCTTTCCAGAAACAAGTCTCTCACTGTTGCCGCTTGTTATAGACCCCCTTCAGCCCCCAGCTGTGCCCTGGACACCATATGTGAATTGATTGCCCCCCATCTATCTTCAGAGTTCGTACTGTTAGGTGACCTAAACTGGGAAATGCTTAACCTGTCTGGGCTAGGGGGCAGTATTTTCACGGCCGGATGAAAAACGTACCCAATTAAAACAGGTTGGCCCAGAAACTAGAATATGCATATTATTAGTAGATTTGGATGGAAAACACTCTGAAGTTTCTAAAACTGTTTGAATGGTGTCTGTGAGTATAACAGAACTCATATGGCAGGCAAAAACCTGAGACAATTCCAAGCAGGAAGTGGAAAGTCTGAGAATTGTAGTTCTTCTTTTGACTCTCTATCGAAGCTACAGTGTCTGTGGGGGACGTTGCACTTCCTAAGGCTTCCATTGGCTGTCTAAAGCCTTCAGAAAGTGGTTTGAGCATTTTCCTGTCACTGGGCAGATAATAGGAGCTCAGTTACTGAGTGGTCTGCCTGGCAACAAAGGGATTGGATATGCGCGGTCACGCGAGCACGCCTTCTTTTTCTTCTTGAATGAATATGCGATTGTCCGGTTGGAATATTAGCGCAATTCTACGTTAAAAATACCATACAGATTGATTTTAAACAGCGTTTGACATGCTTCTAAGTACAGTAATGGAACATTTTGACTTTTCGTCTCTCGTTCGGTGCTCGCGCATTATGCTTTTGGATAAGTGATCTGTACGCACGAACAAAACTGAAGTATTTGTACATAAATATGGATTATTTCGAACAAAAACTACATTTCTTGTGGAAGTAGCAGTCCTGGGAGTGCATTCTGACGAAGACCAGCAAAGGTAAGAGAATATTTCTAATAATAATTCTGAGTTTAGGTTGCCCCGAACTTGGCGGGTGTCTGAATAGCTCACCGTGATGGCTGAGCTATGTACTCAGAATATTGAAAAATGTGCTTTCTCCGTAAAGCTATTTTAAAATCTGTCACAGCAGTTGCATCCAGGGGTAGTCTATCTATAATTCTTTAAATAATTGTTATATATTTTGTCAACGTTTATGATGAGTATTTTTGTAAATTGATGTGCACATTCACCGGACGTTTTGGTGGGAATACATTTTCTGAACATCACGCGCCAATGTAAAATGCTGTTTTGGATAAAAATATGAACTTTATCGAACAAAACATACATGTATTGTGTAACATAATGTCCTAGGAGTGTCATCTGATGAAGATCGTCAAAGGTTAGTGCTTCATTTAGCTGTGTTTTGGGTTTTATTGACACATGTCCTTGCTTGGAAAATGGCTGTGTGATTATTTTTGTCTATGTACTCTCCTAACATAATCTAATGTTTTGCTTTCGCTGTAAAGCCTTTTTGAAATCGGACAATGTGGTTAGATTAACGAGAAGTGTATCTCTAAAATGGTGTAAAATAGTTGTATGTTTGAGAAAGTTGAATTATGACATTTTGTTGTTTTTGAATTTTCCGCCCTGATATTTCACTGGCTGTGTCCCGCTAGTGTCCCACCTAGCCCATGAAGTTAACAAGCGTCCAAACGCACTTCAATGCCATACAACACTCCTTCCGTGGCCTCCAACTTCTTTTAAATGCTAGTAAAACTACAGTGAGGGGAAAAAGTATTTGATCCCCTGCGGATTTTGTAAATTTGCCCACTGACAAAGAAATGATCAGTCTATAACTTTAATGGTAGGTTTACTTGAACAGTGAGAGACAGAATAACAACAACAAAATCCAGAAAAACGCATGTAAAAAATGTTATAAAATGATAACCATTTTAATGAGGGAAATAAGTATTTGACCCCTCTGCAAAACATGATTTAGTACTTGGTGGCAAAACCCTTGTTGGCAATCACAGAGGTCAGACGTTTCTTGTAGTTGGCCACCAGGTTTGCACACATCTCAGGAGGGATTTTGTCCCACTCCTCTTTGCAGATCTTCTCCAAGTCATTAAGGTTTCGAGGCTGACGTTTGGCAACTCGAACCTTCAGCTATCTCCACAGATTTTCTATGGGATTGAGGTCTGGAGACTGGCTAGGCCACTCCAGGACCTTAATGTACTTCTTCTTGAGCCACTCCTTTGTTGCCTTGGCCATGTGTTTTGGGTCATTGTCATGCTGGAATACCCATCCACGACCCATTTTCAATGCCCTGGCTGAGGGAAGGAGGTTCTCACCCAAGATTTGACGGTACATGGCCCCGTCCATCGTCCCTTTGATGCGGTGAAGTTGTCCTGTCCCCTTAGCAGAAAAACACCCCCAAAGCATAATGTTTCCACCTCCATGTTTGACGGTGGGGATGGTGTTCTTGGGGTCATAGGCAGCATTCCTCCTCCTCCAAACACGGCGAGTTGAGTTGATGCCAAAGAGCTCCATTTTGGTCTCATCTGACCACAACACTTTCACCCAGTTGTCCTCTGAATCATTCAGATGTTCATTGGCAAACTTCAGATGGGCATGTATATGTGCTTTCTTGAGCAGGGGGACCTTGCGGGCGCTGCAGGATTTCAGTCCTTCACGGCATAGTGTGTTACCAATTGTTTTCTTGGTGACTATGGTCCCAGCTGCCTTGAGATCATTGACAAGATCCTCCTGTGTAGTTCTGGACTGATTCCTCAACGTTCTCATGTTCATTGCAGCTCCACGAGGTGAGATCTTGCATGGAGCCCCAGGCCGAGGGAGATTGACAGTTCTTTTGTGTTTCTTCCATTTGCGAATAATCGCACCAACTGCTGTCACCTTCTCACCAAGCTGCTTGGCGATGGTCTTGTTGCCCATTCCAGCCTTGTGTAGGTCTACAATCTTGTCCCTGACATCCTTGGAGCTCTTTGGTCTTGGCCATGTTGGAGAGTTTGGAATCTGATTGATTGATTGCTTCTGTGGACAGGTGTCTTTTATACAGGTAACAAACTGAGATTAGGAGCCCTCCCTTTAAGAGTGTACTCCTAATCTCAGCTCGTTACCTGTATAAAAGACACCTGTGAGCCAGAAATCTTTCTGATTGAGAGGGGGTCAAATACTTATTTCCCTCATTAAAATGCAAATCAATTTATAACATTTTTGACATGTGTTTTTCTTTATTTTTTGGTTTTTATTCTGTCTCTCACTGTTCAAATAAAACTACCATTAAAATTATAGACTGATCATTTCTTTGTCAGTGGGCAAACTTACAAAATCAGCAGGGGATGAAATACTTTTTTCCCTCACTGCAAATGCATGCTCTTCAACCAATTGTTGCCCGCACCCGCCCGCCCGACTAGCATCACTACTCTGGACGGTTCTTACTTAGAATATGTGGACAACTACAAATACCTAGGTGACTGGTTAGACTGTAAACTCTCCTTCCAGACTCACATTAAGCATCTCCAATACAAAATTAAATCTAGAATCGGCTTCCTATTTCACTTCAAAGCCTCCTTCACTCATGCTGCCAAACATACTATCGTAAAACTGACTATCTTACCGATCCTTGACTTCGGCGATGTCATTTACAAAACAGCCTCCAACACTACTCAGCAAACTGGATGTAGTCTGTCACAGTGCCATCCGTTTTGTCTCCAAAGCCCCAAATACTACCCACCACTGCGACCTGTATGCTCTCGTTGGTTGGCCCTCACTACATATTCGTCGCCAAACCCACTGGCTCCAGGTCATCTTTAAGTTATTGCGCAGTAAAGCCCCGCCTTATCTCAGCTCACTGGTCACCATAGCAACTACCCACCCATAGCACGCGCTCCACCAGGTATATTTCACTGGTCATCCCCAAAGCCAACACATCCTTTGGCTGCCTTTCCTTACAGTTCTCTGCTGCCAATGACTGGAATGAATTGCAAAAATCCCTGAAGATGGAATCTTATATCTCCCTCTCTAACTTTAAGCATCAGCTGTCAGAGCAGTTTACCGATCACTTTACCTGTACACAGCCCATCTGTAAATAGCACACCCAACTACCTCATCCTCATATTGTTATTTATCCTATTGCTCTTTTGCACCCCAGTATCTCTACTTGCACATCCTCATCTGCACATCTATCACTCCAGTGTTATTGCTAAATTGTAATTATTTCGCCTCTATGGCCTATTTATTGCCTTACCTCCCTACTCTTCTACATTTGCACACACTGTACATATATTTTTCTATTGTGTTATTGACTGTACGTTTGTTTATTCCATGTGTAACTCTGTGTTGTTTCTGTCGTACTGCTTTGCTTTACCTTGGCCAGGTCGCAGTTGTAAATGAGAACTTGTTCTCAACTGGCCTACCTGGTTAAATAAAGGTGACATTTTTTAAAATAATACTAATAATAATTCAGCCAAAGGACACACGACAGTCGCACGGACACACGGACACACAGACACAAACCTAACATCTCTATCGCTCACTCTATTTCTAGACGTGAGGCTGTAGATATGAAAGCTGTGTGTTGTGTTCTACAGGGAATACCCATTCTCATGTTTTAAGGGGAAAATAGAGATAAAACAGGTTATGTTATATGTTTATGTCTCCCATGTGCCTTCTTACTCTGTTACGATGTAAATTTGGACCAGTTCAGCCCTGTTTGTTCCTCTGCCGCCATCACACAGCCAGGAAACAGAAGCCTCTCCGTCAGACATGTGACTTTATTAGTTAACCAGTGTGTCCACCCTCTTTGCTTCCTCTCTTACCCAGGCAAGTCACCCTTGATGCAAGTCAGTATTTGATGTCCCTCCATGTCTGAGGACCTTGGGAGATGAAGTGAAAACCGTTCACTAGGGGCAACAGTGAGTGCTGTTACCTTCAAGTAGGCTTTGGTGTTGCAACGGTGTTGTGGAAGGGGATGGCAGATGGTTGTAAGGATCTGTCTCTGGTTACAAAGGTTGCATGTTCAAATCCAGTGATAGAAAGTTGTTTTTTATATTTTTGTTTTAAGCCTATCCCAAACCTTAACCCAGGGTTTCCAAAACTTGGTCCTCAGTCCCCAAGGAGTGCACATTTTTACCCTAGCACTACACAGCTGATTCAAATAATCAACTAATGATAAAGCTTTCATAATTTGAATCAGCTGTGTAGTGTTAGGGCAAAAAACAAAATGTTGCCTTTACCCTTACCATAACTATTAGGAGTTAATGCATAACCTTATGAATTCATAGTTAATGCCTAAACTTAACCTTGGAACAAAGCAGAGAAGTAACCAAACACTTTGAAATTTGGAACAACATAAAAATTTGATGTTCGAGATTTGGAGTTTTGAGTTCTTACATCTGCAACTGCAAATTTGATTTTCACTTGTGATTGATTTTCACATGTGAACTTGCAATTCCACATGTGAACGTGAGATTTTCACATGAGAAAGTACTTTGTGGATAGGATTGGCCACCCTGTGATGATCTGTTATAATACATTAGAGACTGAACTTCTCAAGTAGCCAACAGCAGGAGACACAACAGGCCAGCCTAAACAGGTGAGGGATATGCTGGATCTCTGGGTGGCGTGCAGGGACGCTCCTCAGTCTAAATATAGGAGTAGGAGCCAGTGGAGCAGAAGACTGGGGGTTAATGAGGGATGCAGTTATGCATTATTCACAATAGTTAATCACTGCTGTCCTGTCACACACAGTCACACACTACTGTCACATAGTGGAGAGGAATCCCACGAGAGGAGAGGGAGCTAAGGAGAGAAGAGGAAAGGTGTGGTATCATGGTGAGGTAGGTAATGAACAGCAGTGTGTCTCAATAACACAATCTAATCTAAAGTCCAAAGCACCCATTGGCCAGCGAAAAGAATTTACTCAGAGACAGAGTCAGTCATCACCCTCCTTTCCCTCATCACCGTCTCTCTCGCGCTCTCCCATTTTCATACTCATAGGTAGAGCAACTACACAGCACCTACACGTGTAGAAGAGTTGACACAGCTCCTCAAGGTTCACGGTAACAAATACTTCAGCTTGTCATCAAACAGCTGACAGAGTGACTATCATTCTGTTATCGCTTCTATAACCCATACACATCCACTACTGAAGAGCTCTCTCTCTCACACACACACACACACACACACACACACACGTTTGGCCCTCTGAGAGGAGTTATATACAGTCGGATTCTCTGGCAGATAGGATATGAGTCATTATTGGTCATTTGTGCTCAGGACATATTTGCATACTTGAAGTTCCAAGAATTGTACAAACACACACACAAACAAACACATATTGTGTGGACAAGGACAAACACACACACACACATCATGTATGCAGCGTGAATGATTAGGACATTCCCATTCTGAATTGTTTCACACTCAGTGTTTGAGCACCCTGTCCTCGGGAGGACTGTCACGTGAGTGTGTGTCGTTGTGTGTGTGTGTGTGTGTGTGTGAGTAGGTAATGATGGTGTAATAACGCAGAGTCCCACCTTGCCACAGAAAACACTCTCGTGGCCATCCATCATACTACCACTGCTAATGATAGTCATACATACTACTGATGGGGAGGGGGGAGAGAGAAGCAGGCAGCATGAAGAGAGGAGTAAATGTGCTGCCACAGACAGGTGGAGTGAAGGAGTGTGTCTGTGTGACTGGAATAGGCAATCAGACCCCCACCTCCCTCCCTTACACACTACAGTAATTAAAATCAAATCGTATTTGTCATGCGCGCCAAATACAACAGGTGTAGACCTTACAGTGAAATGCTTACTTACAGGCTCTAACCAACAGTGCAATTTTGAAGTTAAAAAAAGTATTTGGTGAACAATAGATAAGTAAAGAAATAAAAACAACAGTAAAAAAGACAGTGAAAATAACAGTAGCAAGGCTATATACAGTAGCGAGGCTATAACAGTAGCGAGGCTATATACAGGCACCGGTTAGACGGGCTGATTGAGGTAGTATGTACATGTAGATATGGTTAAAGTGACTATACATATATGATAAACAGAGAGTAGCAGTAGCGTAAAAGAGGGGTTGGCGGGTGGTGGGTGGCGGGACACAATACAGATAGTCCGGGTAGCCAATGTGCGGGGGCACTTGTTGGTCGGGCTAATTGAAGTAGTATGTACATGAATGTATAGTTAAAGTGACTATGCATATATGATAAACAGAGAGTAGCAGCAGTGTAAAAGGAGGGGTTGGGGGGGGGCACACAATGCAAATAGTCCGGGTAGCCATTTGATTACCTGTTCAGGACGTCTTATGGCTTGGGGGTAAAAACTAGTAGAGAGAACAGTCTATGACTGGGGTGGCTGGGGTCTTTGACAATTTTTAGGGCCTTCCTCTGACACCGTCTGGTGTAGAGTTCCTGGATGGCAGGCAGCTTAGCCCCAGTGATGTACTGGGTGGTACGCACTACCCTCTGTAGTGCTTGCGGTCGGAGGCCGAGCAGTTGCCGTACCAGGCAGTGACGCAACCAGTCAGGATGCTCTTGATATTGCAGCTGTAGAACCTTTTGAGGATCTGAGGACCCATGCCAAATCTTTTTAGTCTCCTGAGGGAGAATAGGCTTTGTCGTGCCCTCTTGACGACTGTCTTGGTGTGTTTGGACCATTCTAGTTTGTTGGTGATGTGGACACCAAGGAACTTGAAGCTCTCAACCTGCTCTACTACAGTCCCATTTATGAGAATGGGGGCGTGCTCGGTCCTCCTTTTCCCGTAGTCCACAATCATCTCCTTGGTCTTGGTTACGTTGAGGGATAGGTTGTTATTCTTGCACCACCCGGCCAAGTTTCTGACCTCCTCCCTATAGGCTGTCTCGTCGTTGTCGGTGATCAGGCCTAACACTGTTGTGTCGTCTGCAAACTTAGTGATGGTGTTGGAGTCGTGCCTGGCCATGCAGTCGTGGGTGAACAGGGAGTACAGGAGGGGACTGAGCACGCACCCCTGAGGGGCTCCAGTGTTGAGGATCAGCGTGGCAGATGTGTTGCTACCTACTCTCACCACCTGGGGTGGCCCGTCAGGAAGTCCAAAACCAGTTGCAGAGGGAGGTGTTTAGTCCCAGGGTCCTTAGCTTAGTGATGAGTTTTGAGGGTACTATGGTGTTGAACGGTGAGCTGTAGTCAATGAATAGCATTCTCATGTAGGTGTTCCTTTTGTCCAGGTGGGAAAGGGCAGTGTGGAGTGCAATAGAGATTGCATCATCTGTGGATCTGTTTGGGCGGTATGCAAATTGGAGTGGGTCTAGGGTTTCTGGGATAATGGTGTAGAGGTGAGCCATTACTAGCCTTTCAAAGCACTTCATGGCTACGGACGTGAGTGCTACAGGTCTGTAGTCATTTAGGAAGGTTGCCTTAGTGTGGTTGGGCACAGGGACTATGGTGGTCTGCTTGAAACATGTTGGTATTACATACTCAATCAGGGACATGTTGAAAATGTCAGTGAAGACACCTTACAGTCGGTCAGCACATGCCCAGAGCATGGTAATCCGTATGGCATGGTAATCCGTCTGGCCCTGCAGCCTTGTGAATGTTGACCTGTTTAAAGGTCTTACTCACATTGGCTACGGAGAAATTAGGGAGAACTGATTTAAGTTTCCCTGCATTAAAGTCTCCGACCACTAAGAGCGCCGCCTCTGGGTGAGCGGTTTCCTGTTTACTTATTTCCTTATACAGCTGACTGAGTGCGGTCTTAGTGTCAGCATCTGTCTGTGGTGGTAAATAAACAGCCACGAAAAGTATAGCTGAAAACTCTCTAGGCAAATAGTGTGGTCTGCAGTTTATCACAATATACTCTACTTCAGGCGACCAAAATCTAGACTTCCTTAGATTCCGTGCACCAGCTGTTGTTTACAAATATGCACAGACCGCTCCCCCTCGTCTTACCGGAGTGAGCTGTTCTATCTTGCCGGTGCAGCGTATATCCCGCTAGCTGAATATCCATGTTGTCATTCAGCCACGATTCCGTGAAACATAGGATATTACAGTTTTTGATGTCCCGTTGGTAGGATATTCGTGATCGTACCCCGTCTAATTTATTGTCCAATGATTGCACGTTGGCGACTAATATTGACGGTAACGGCAGCTTTCCCCCTCACCTTCTGTGAATCCTTACGAGGCACCTCGCTCTGTGTCCTTGGTACCTGCGTCTCTTCCTCTTGCAAATAACTGGGATGTTGGCCTTGTCGGGTGTTTGGAGAATGTCCTGTGCGTCCTGCTTGTTGAAGAAAAAATCTTTGTCTAGTCTGAGGTGAGTGATTGTTGTCCTGATATGCAGAAGCTCTTTTTTGCCATAACATACGGTTGCAGAAACATTATGTACAAAATAAGTTACAAATAACGTGAAAAAACCCACATAATAGCACAATTGGTTGGGCGCCCGTAAAACTGCTGACATTTCTTCCGGCGCAATTTTCTACAGTGTTCATTATAATGTAAACAGTCGTCCAAAGAGGAAGGATCATAGCTAGCTGGTTCCTGTTATAAAAAGGCTGAGAAACATTGATCTAAAATCCTCCCTCCCCTGCTCTCCTTCCTCCTCCCAGTTACACCCTCAGAGGTGAAAGAGAAACACTGTGGTGAGCTTTCTACCTCTACCTTTTCTCTCTTCTTCCCTCTCTCACTCTGCTACCATCTGTACAGTAACAGGTGTGTGTGACTGATGTGTTCCCTGTAGCATTGCCTGCAGCAGCACAGTCTCTAGAGACCTGTCTCTATTATCTCTACATCTAATATCTCCTCTCTACCGCTTTCTCTCACTATCGCTTTCTCTCGGCCGGTTCTGCGACTCGAGGACTGGTGTGAATTGTGTTATTGGAGGCGGGCTGTGTGTGTGTGTGTGTGTGTGTGTGTGTGTGTGTGTGTGTGTGTGTGTGTGTGTGTGTGTGTGTGTGTGTTTGACAGCCATGTGTCACTCTCTGTGGTGGAGTTTAATTAATTTGTGCCACCTGAGTGTCTTGAGTCTGTGTGTGTGTGTGTGTGTGTGTGTGTGTGTGTGTGTGTGTGTGTGTGTGTGTGTGTGTGTGTGTGTGTGTGTGTGTCGTCTGCACCGTGCACATCTCGTTAGTCTCACAGGTGAGTAATTAAACACACCGAAACACCTGGATCTGTTTCTCCTCTCCTCCTTCGTTCCTTCCCTCCCTCCTCCTATCCGTCTTCCCCTTCCTCATTGCCCCCTCCTGTCATCTTAGTTAGAGCCACACCCCTGAGATCTCCCTGGTCCAATCACAACACAGACACAGGATGGCTCCTCCTCATTGAGATGTCACCAGTTAATACTGGCTCTAACCTTAACCTCCTCCTCGCTCCTCCTCTCCTCTCTTCCTCTCCTCCTCTCCTCTCCTGTCCTCTCCACTGTAGTCTCTCCCCCTTTAGTCTCTCCTCTCATTTCTCCTCCACTCTTCCTCTCTCCTGTCCTCTCTCTTCCTCTCGCTTCCTCCTCTTCTGTCCTGTCCTCTCTCTGACTCTACTCTTAACTTCTCTCCTTATCTCATCTCCTCCTCTCCATCTCCACCTATCCTCTCCTCATCTCCACCTCTCCATCTCCACCTCACATCTCCACCTCTCCTCATCTCCACCTCTCCTCATCTCCACCTCTATCTCTCCTCATCTCCACCTCCCCATCTCCTTTCCTCTCCTCTCCCCTCCTATCCGTTTGTCTATTCTGTACGTGTGTACAATGTGCATCTGGAGGAAACATGTACACACGCACAGAAGATCCAACAGAAACCGCTGTGCAATATGAAACTCTGAAGGCCACATTCAATGCTACTGCCTGTATATCTGAGCTGTCTTATACACAGCAGGAGACACAATGCAGACTAAACTGGTGTTCCCTGTTTTGAAGGAGGAGGAGGAATGCCACTGTACAAACACCGACCCTGAGGACAGGAGGGATGGAGTGAGGGATGGCGGAGTGGAGGGGGTACAGAGTTAGGGTTATGTTACGGAAAAAGAGGATAAGAGGCAGAAGTCAGACTAATAAGACAGAGGTCACAAAAGATGAGAGAGAGAGAGAGAGAGACACACACAGAGAGAGAGACTGTTCCTTCGTTCCTTCCCTCCCTCCTCCCATCAGTCTTCTCCTTCCTCATTGCTCCCTCCTGCCATCTTAGTTAGAGCCACACCCCTGATATTTCCCTGGTCCAATCCCAACACAGATGCAGGATGGCTCCTCTACCACCGGTACTGTACTGTAGGTAATATGTAATCAATGAGACTCAGCACTTTAAAGGCATAACAGGGTGTTAGAGTCAAGGATGTGTGTGTGCGCTCATGTGCATACGTGTGTGTGATACACGTCTGTGTAAATCAGTCAGGGTGAGCAGTAAAAGGGTGATTTAAGACAGACTCAGAGCTCTGCAGGTCCATTGACATTGAGATGTCACCAGTTAATACTAACTCTAACCTTCACCTCCTCCTCCTCTCTCATCCTCTCCTCTTCCTCTCTTCTCCTCTCCTGTCCTCTCTCTCCTCCCCTCCTCCTCCTGTAGTCTCTCCTCCTCTCCTGTCCTCCCTCTTCCCCTCTCCTCCTCTCCTGTCCCCTCTCTCCTCCTCCTCTTCTGTCCTATCCTCTCTCTGACTACTCTTAACTTCTCTCCTTTCCTCATCTCATCTCCACCTCTCCTCCCCATCTCTCCTCTCCATCTTCACCTCTCCATCTCCACATCTCCACCTGTCCATCTTCGCCTCTCCTCATCTCCACCTCTCCTCATCTCCACCTCTCCATCTCGCCTCATCTCCACCTCGCCTCATCTCCACCTCTCCACCTCTATCTCTCCTCATCTCCACCTCCCCATCTCCTTTCCTCTCCTCTCCCCTCCTATCCGTTTGTCTATTCTGTACGTGTGTACAATGTTCATCTGGAGGAAACATGTACACACGCACAGAAGATCCAACAGAAACCGCTGTGCAATATGAAACTCTGAAGGCCACATTCAAAGCTACTGCCTGTATATCTGAGCTGTCTTATACACAGCAGGAGACACAATGCAGACTAAACTGGTGTTCCCTGTTTTGAAGGAGGAGGAGGAATGCCACTGTACAAACACCGACCCTGAGGACAGGAGGGATGGAAGAAGGGATGGAGTGAGGGATGGCGGAGTGGAGGGGGTACAGAGTTAGGGTTATGTTACGGAAAGGGAGGATAAGAGGCAGAAGTCAGAGTAATAATAGAGGTCACAAAAGACGAGAGAGAGAGAATCCTCTGGAGGGAAGTCCATTCCTTTGGCCCAGCCAGCCAGCTCTCTCTCCCTTTTCTTCTTTAATTTCTTCATCCCCCCATCTCCCCCTCCTCTCTCTCTGTCTTGCAGCCAGCAGAAGCTCTCCTCTGGGACATGTAACAAAACCAGCCCCTCCAGTCCCCCCTCCTCTCAATGAATACATTATCTTTTGTGTTCTTGAATAAAGAGAAAATGCCAAAATAACAGCCACCTCTCTCCTCTCTACACGACAGGATAAAAGGACTGAATAAAAACAGGAATTAGAATGTAGTTTATAAACCTTTGTTTTACTCTTCCCTCCAACACTTTTTAATGTCATACAGAGCATGTAATACCTCTGGGGTCTACCAGGGCACAGCGCAAGGTGTGTGTGTGTGTGTGTGTGTGTGTCTGTGGTACTGTCATGGGCAGGAGAGGGGGTACTTTGGGCTAAATGAGGATGTAGGAAAACATGAGTTAATTAACGTGTTAATGTGCTGTAAATCCTGTGTACACTACTAGGTCTCAGAGAGAGGGAGGAAGAGGAAAAGGGGGGAGAGAAAGGGGAGGAGGAGGAGATTAGAGAGGAGTAGAGAAAGAGGAGGAGGGAGGAGGAAGAGGATAAAGGAGAGGAAGAAGATGGGAAGGTGGAGGGAAAAGACAGACATTGTATTCCACCTCTCTCCCTCTCTTTATCCCTCTGTAAAGTAGTGTGTATGATGAGCTGAAATGGCACCTGGTATGACTGAGTAAGAGAATCTCCACTTCAAACTAGAGCCTCTCTGAAGCATCAATATGGGCAGAGAGAGACAAAGAGAGGGGGGAATACTTCACTCCTTCCTTGACATCTCCTTTTCCCTTGCTCTCTCTCCCTACATTTGAGTCATTAGAAGAATATTACATATATCTCTACCCCTCTCTCTCTTTTTCAATTCAAATGACAAGTTACATTGCATCCGACAGCATGGTACATTAACAATTTAATTTGAATTGCCGTTTCTCTGATTCCATTTGGCCTCCTGTCCCTGTTCAACTCAGCTCAGCTCAGCTCAACCTGCCTCCGTCAGATGAGAGGAAGGGTGTCTGGCAACTGAGAGGATAGGGTGGGTGGGGGAGCAAGACAGGAGGGAGGGGAGGGGAGAGAGAGAGAGAAGAGATAGACGGGAGTGTAGTCATCCCATTTCCAAACACTCAGTAATACAATGTGATCCCCTCACACACAGACACTTACCCAAACCTCAGCATAGCAAACATTATTTCAAACATTTTGATTCCACACGGCCAATCGAACAACAAGGAACATTATTTAATAAAGTGCAGTTTAAGAAAATCATTCACTCACTGAAATTATACTGTATGTGCATTAAATCTGATAGCAACGGGCCATTACACACACACACACACTGTTAGAGTAATTGCAGCTAAGAGCATGAACATGAAATTGCAGGAGGAGAGTAGGCTGAGACTCAGCTCAAGCACACGAGGAGTTAAGCACAGTGTGTGTGTGTAAAGGGTTAGGGAAGCCCTGTGATACTGTCCAGTGTTGTCTATTTGGCTTGGAGAGAGAGGTAGAGGGACGGAGGTAGAGTGAGGGAGAGAGAGAGAGGTTGTGTGCTGCACTGCTGCTGCTGTTAATACTGTGCAACAAACAGATTGTGAGTATTTAATCTGATTACATATTACAATATAGTCAGATTAATAGTCTCTCTCTCTCTCTCTCTCTCACTCACTCACTCACTCACTCACTCACTCACTCACTCACTCACTCACTCACTCACTCACTCACTCACTCTAACTATACCGTCTCTTTGATTGTCTAACGTTAGCCCAGGGGTGGCCAACTCTCCTTCTGCACACTTGATTTGACTAATCAATGTCCTGATGAGCAGCTCAATAGCTCAATCAGACGTGTTAGAGCAGGGCAGGCGCAAAAACCTGCACATCCCTTACCTCTCCTGCTCTCTCACAGCTCACCTGCCTATAGCCAGACAATCACTGATGCCAGTCCTTTAAAATATACACACACACACACCCAGCAGCCCCCCATTACCGCGGTACCATAAGTATCAGAGGAGAATGGCTGGTGCTTTTATTCTCTCATCCTGCCTCTCCTCCTGTAAAGGTATTCCTCTGTCTAATTAAGGAGCTGGGAATGTTACACACACCAAGCCAGGATCAATGTTACACACACACCAAGCCCAGCCCTGTGGGAGAACTGTACAGAACTCAGCCCTATGGGAGAACTGTACAGAACTCAGCCCTGTGGGAGAACTGTACAGAACCCAGCCCTATGGGAGAACTGTACAGAACTCAGCCCTATGGGAGAACTGTACAGAACTCAGCCCTATGGGAGAACTGTACAGAACCCAGCCCTATGGGAGAACTGTACAGAACTCAGCCCTGTGGGAGAACTGTACAGAACCCAGCCCTATGGGAGAACTGTACAGAACTCAGCCCTATGGGAGAACTGTACAGAACTCAGCCCTATGGGAGAACTGTACAGAACTCAGCCCTATGGGAGAACTGTACAGAACCCAGCCCTATGGGAGAACTGTACAGAACCCAGCCCTATGGGAGAACTGTACAGAACTCAGCCCTATGGGAGAACTGTACAGAACTCAGCCCTATGGAAGAACTGTACAGAACTCAGCCCTATGGGAGAACTGTACAGAACCCAGCCCTATGGGAGAACTGTACAGAACCCAGCCCTATGGGAGAACTGTACAGAACCCAGCCCTATGGGAGAACTGTACAGAACCCAGCCCTATGGGAGAACTGTACAGAACTCAGCCCTATGGAAGAACTGTACAGAACTCAGCCCTATGGGAGAACTGTACAGAACCCTACCGACATAATGTCCTTTATATATTAACAAGTCCCCTGAAGGCCTCACACTGCTTCTGAATAGATTACAATGAGAGAGAAAGAGAGAGAGAGAGAGAGACAGACAGAGAGAGAGAGAGACAGAGAGAGAGATAGCGACGGAGACAGAGAGAGAGCGACGGAGACAGAGAGAGAGAGAGAGCGACGGAGACAGAGAGAGAGAGAGAGACCGAGAGATACTTGTGTTTCTTTGAGGGTTTCTACACAATGCTCTCTGCGTTTCTATGGTGACCTGAAGCTGCCTGCTGGGCCCACAAAGACTGAAGTAAGAGGCCTCAAATGCACGAGCACACACACACACACAAACACACACACACACACACACACACACACACACACACACACACACACACACACACACACACACACACACACAGGACTGGTTTCTAAAGTAGCTTCAAAGGTTCCAGAGGCAGACCAGGTAACCTGAGAGGTGAGGAGACAAGTGGAAGGACTGAAACATCTACAGACAAACCAAAACACAGAGACACTCACACGCAGGCACACACACACATTACTGACTAGGTAAGAGCTGGCAGGAAGAGCGCGAGAGGTAACACTGTAGAGGTGTGACAACACCTCACTAATAGCTAGCTCTGATTCATCCTGAGACACACACACACACACAACACTTTACTAATAGCTAGCTAGTGGTGAATCCTCCACAATGGATTGCAAGACAGAGGAAGTGACAAAAAGAGAGAGCAATGAAGAAGAGTGTAAAACCTGAGAGAATGTTTTCCCACAGTGATACCAGGGTCTATATTCCCCATTATATCTGTTTTCTATGTCCATCAATCACATATTTCCTTTTGAGAAGACGCTCCATTAACATGACCCTCCTTTGACCAATCACACCTTAGAAATACGTTACCATGGTAGCAAGGGAGCTTTGGCCTTGGTGGAGCTTCTGGCTGAGGGAAGTGTGTGTGTGTTGGTGATTTGTCTCCTGTCACACACACATACACTCACTCACACACCCTAACTCTGGGGCGAAAGAGAAATGTGTGGTCTGCCTTCTGTCATATCCCATCAGCCTCCATTTCTCTTTACCAAATGAGGCGTTGTGAAGTGGACAACATGCCGTCCCACACTGCACACCCCTCATCCTACCAAACACTCACGTGTAGCACATGGGGATGTGTGAAACTTATTCCTCAGCCTGAAGTGTCCCCACTTTCACCAGCGAATAGTTAGCTTTTCACTGGTAAGACGTTTGGGTGGTCACATGTGCTAGCAAGGAAGAGGTCCTGGGTGCGAGCCGAATCAGGAGGAAGTGGTACTCGCTAAGCAAGCAGCGTGACGTCCTTTAGGCACGCACAGAGGGGATTGAACAGAAACAGACGCAGGTAGTTGCCTGCATGGGTGAAGACTTAGTGGACAGATTCTGTGAAGCGCTAGAGCAAGACTGAGGAGCAGCTATAGCTCTAGTGTGTGTGTGTGTGTGTGTGTGTGTGTGTGTGTGTGTGTGTGTGTGTGTGTGTGTGTGTGTGTGTGTGTGTGTGTGTGTGTGTGTGTGTGTGTAGCCGTTTCATGATTAATGCGGCTCTCAGCTGCAGCGGAGCCATGCACAGACCGACTGGGATGCCCATTCACAAGATCTTTCTCTCTATCCTACCTTCTCTCTATCCTCTATCCTATTCTCTCTCTCTCCACCTCTCTCCCCCCTAGCCCCTGACAGAGTAGTATTCATTACATTTCTCCTCCAGTAGCTGATCAATATCAGAACAGCCCAGTTACACTTCAACTCATTCTCCTCAAGGCAGGATTCAGCACAGAGGTCATTCAACAGCCTGAGAGAGGAAAAGAGAGAGGCTCCCTAACTTGACGTGGTAGAACACCAAGTAGAACCCGACTGCCTTAATATGGAAGCTAGACGATTTAGAGACATCTGATCATTTTGTGGAAAAACATTGTCATCTTTTAAGAATAACAAGGAGGCCATACACGATTTCCACAGGAATGTATAGACAACAGTGAGAAAGCACAGGAATATCCGCATACACACACTCACTCACGCACACATGCACGCTCACTGAAATATGTCAATGCAGCAAACAATTGCCTGCTCTCTCCCCATTTCTGTAACACACACGCACAGTCGCGCGCGCGCGCACACACACACACACACACACACACACACACACACTATGAGAGTAATTTCTACACACTGTAAAGTCTAAAGCTTACTTTTAAAGACTTTCTTTTCCAACCATTAAACCCTGATGCAGCAGCAGTGGAGATCTGCGCTGCAGTGAATATTATAAAACATTATTCTACAGGCTGTCTGTCTGGAAAAACATCCGATTTACAAAACACCTGCCATGCACTACATTCTGCAGCGATATTTCTATGCTAATCTGCGTAAAACTAAAGCTTTCATTTCGTCCAAATGCCTTTTCATCACTGGTTTACCTTCTTACTGCCGGTCCGAGATTGAGTAGGACTATTGTTAGTTCCCATTCTGCTGCGAGGTTACAATCCAACAACCATCCAGGTTATTCCCAACATCCACAAACAAGGTTTCAGAAGCGGCGGTTATCCACTTTCCCATCCCAAGGATAGTGACTGAATCCCGCCTACATCCCACTACCCCGATATATAAAAAAAAAAAAACAGTGTCAGGATTTCCTATTTCCGCGCGTAATTTCCCTTTATTCTAGCCCCCCTATTTTCGTGGTTACCTCTCTCTCTCTCTCCTTCCCTCTGTTCGGCTGCCGCTGAAGTTGCCTAGTTACCTCTCTCTGTAGGGTAGCTCAGAACGCCAGGGCAGACAGCCAATCAGAAAGCAGGGTTAACTATTTTTCTGCTGGGCCGTCCTGGTTTCGTGGTTTCAGGGGAAAGTGAGAGAGTGTGTGGAGGGAGGTAAAAAAAAAAGAGTATCAAAAACCGAGATGCGTAAGAAAACTGAAAGTAAAGAGAGAGAGTTGCATGGATGAGAGTTAAAAAAAACAGATAGAAATGTCAAAACAACACTAGAACAGCACATCTGAATTTGTCTGGAGTGAGGAAAGTGAAATATATTGTGTGGGGTGTTTATAATCAGAGTTGGCTGACAAATACAGGTCATAGAAAAACATTTTGAACCTTAATCGATGCAAGGTGGATTTTTAAATCTAGTTATGATGGTTCATCACAAATACTTCCGCTTAAGTTTGGTACATTTCCCTGTTTTAAACATAAATCAATCCCAAAAGCCTTGTTACAGTGTTTGTATTCAAGATCAGGACTTTATATACAGCTATTAGCATTCAGCAGTAAATTGACTAGAAAATGCCAACCGGAGTGCGAATTATACCGTGACATTCAGGCGGTCTCTATGTTTTTAACGGGAAATCCTATGTCTGCGTGGACAAACATCTTTTATGTGCTTTATAGCAAAGATATGTAATTTAACTGTAAAAATGTATTACCGTTAATGTGTCATGAACACAACCAGATTATATTTTTATCTGATTGTCAAACAAATCTCTTCAAAAAGTAGGTTAAATTGATTACCTGCGCACGTTCTTCTACTCCAAAGAAAGTCCAGCAGCCGGACAGTGCACTGTGCACCCGCCATTTGAATGAGAAGGGACATCTATTTTCAAACATCGTAAGTGTAATGACATTCCGCCTACAAAGTGGTGTGTATTCATGGATGCCAGGCTTCCCCAAAAATGTTTTCAATAAAAAAGGAAACAAACGAATAAAATGATTTCTCATTCGTGTCTATCCATGTATAGTCCTTTCCTTAAATGTGCTTTTTCACCAGAGAAAGCACCCGAGCGAGGCAAACAGCGGCCCTCTGTCTGGCCAAAAATAATATGGCATGCCATATTATTTTTTGCCAGACAGCATCAGATACATGGCTACACATTAGTTTCAGTAGATCGAGAGACGCTGTTTCGCTCTCTCTGATTCGTTTCCCGGTGAGATTGATGAATAAAAATATATATCTTATCGGTATTTGTCAAATTCTTTGTAAACAACAGGTGTACACTAACAGTGAAATTCACACTTAATGGCCTTTCCCAACAATGCAGAAAGAAAGAAAATAGAACAATACTAGAAAGTAAAACACTTAAAAATAAAAGTAATGATAAGTACACAATGAGTAACAATAACTTGGCTATATACACAGGGTACCAGTACAGAGTGGATGTGCAGGGATACGAGGTAATTGACATAGATATGTACATATAACTAGGAATAAAGTGACAGATAATAAACAGTAGCAGCAGCGTATGTGATGAGTCAAAAACGTTAGTGCAAAGAGCATCAACACAGATAGTTAAATAGTTAACCAAATAGCTCCGCGGACTTACAATTTAGCAGTCTTATGGCTTGGTGATAGAAGCTGTTCACGGTCCTGTTGGCTTGGTGATAGAAGCTGTTCAGGGTCCTGTTGGCTTGGTGGTAGAAGCTGTTCAGGGTCCTGTTGGCTTGGTGATAGAAGCTGTTCAGGGTCCTGTTGGCTTGGTGATAGAAGCTGTTCAGGGTCCGGTTGGCTTGGTGATAGAAGCTGTTCAGGTTCCTGTTGGCTTGGTGATAGAAGCTGTTCAGGGTCCTGTTGGCTTGGTGATAGAAGCTGTTCAGGGTCCTGTTGGTTCCAGACTTGGTGCATCGGTACTGCTTGCTGTGCGGTAGCAGAGAGAACAGTCTATGACTTGGGCGCCTGGAGTCTTTGACAATTTTTTGGTCCTTCCTCTGATACTGCCTGGTATAGAGGTCCTGGATGTCAGAGAGCTCGGCCCCAGTGATGTACTGGGCCGTATGCGCTACCCTCTGTAGCGCCTTGCGGTCTGATGCCAAACAGTTGCCATACCAGGCGGTGATGTAGCCAGTCAAGATGCTCTCTATGGTATAGCTGTAGATCTTTTTTAGGATCTGAGGGTCCTGCTAAATCTTTTCAGCCTCCTGAGGGGGAAGAGGCGTTGTCGTGCCTTCTTCACGATTGTGTTGGTGTTTGTGGACCATGATAGATCCTTAGTGATGTGGACACTGAGGAACTTGAAGCTCTCAACCCGCTCCACTACAGCCCTCTGTTGGGGATCCAGGGTGTCTGGGATGATGTTGTTGATGTGAGCCATGACCAGCCTTTCAAAGCATTTCATGGCTACAGATGTGAGTGCTACGGGGAGATAGTCATTTAGACAGGTTATCTTGGCATTTTTGGAGACTTGCTGTCTGTGCACATCTTGGTCAAAATGATCAATATATTCAGAGACGACCTATCTGTACTCTGGGGGGACCACTGGGGTCGGCAATCAGATTTACGGGGGGGGGGGGCGTGGCCTGGATACTCACTGGATACGCCACTGATTGGAACCCACTGGGCACAGACCTAAATTCAACATCTATTCCACGTTGGTTCAACGTAATTTCATTAAAATGGCGTGGAAACAATGTTGATTTAACCATTGTGTGCCCAGTGGGTAGTATTCCAAGCCAAACTTCACAGAGATGTAGTCTTCCCTACCACCTCTCAAACAGAATATTTTTCCCTGATGTTTTTCACCTTCCTAATATTGAGTTGCACCTCCCAGCCTCAGCCTACACTGATTTAAGTGGATTTAACAAAAGACATCAATAAGGCATCATAGCTTTCACCTGGATTCACCTGGTCAGTCTATGCCATGGAAAGAGCAGGTGTTCTCAATGTTTTGTATAGTCAGTGTATATACATAGCTCTTCTGCTTTATATCTCCCCTCTCTACTCATCTCTCTCTCTCTCTCTCTCTCTCTCTCTCTCTTCCTGTATCTTTCTACATTGACTTCCCTCTTTCTTTAGCGTTCTCTCTAAGCTTGGTTGAACAGATAACTCTGAGATGCTCTCTCACACACACACACACACACACACACACACACACACACACACACACACACACACACACACACACACACACACACACACACACACACACACACACACACACAGACACACACACACACACACACACACACACACACACACACACACACACACACACACACACACGTCTCCTGTAGTAATCTGTGGGATTCTCCAGATGGAAGCTGTCTGTCTCCTGTAGCAACATCCTGGTCAGCTCCCACATTCTGTTTACACATACACACACAGACACACTGTTACTCACAGGATTATAATTCCTTAACACACGCTCACACACACACATCCAGATCACAAAGCCTCAGATCTGACCTATAACACCAATCCAAGGGTTTCAGGTGTTTATGGTTGGATAGGACATGAGTTGGAGGTTAAAATAACCATCAGTCAAACCCTCAATATGGCAGTCAGATTACTCTGTGTAACCCAGTCAAGGATTACCACTGTGGAACCAGATTTCCAACACATGTCACAATGACACACAAAGACATCGTAGACCAATACGCCTGCTGGCCTTGTGTCCTGTTGTTAGTCAGTCTGTCTGTCTATCAGCTGATTAGTCAGTCTGACTGACTGATACATACATCGATCAGTCTGGAGGTGACTGGTTAGTGAGGAGATTACAGTTACCATGGTGTGTGTGTGTGTGTGTGTGTGTGTGTGTGTGTGTGTGTGTGTGTGTGTGTGTGTGTGTGTGTGTGTGTGTGTGTGTGTGTGTGTGTGTGTGTGTGTGTGTGTGTGTGTGTGTGTGTGTGTGTGTGTGTGTGTGAAGGACAGGCAGCGGTGAGGACAGGTCAGTGGGTGGAGTCAGAGGAAACTGGTTGACAAATCATCAAAGAATAACCGAGGGGGTGGTGTTAACAGGCATCTTCCCCTCCTTCCCTTCTCTTTCTCCCTCTTTCTGTCACTCTGTCTCTCTCTCTTTTTCTTTCTCTGTTCTCTCTCTCTGTCTCACTCCCTCGCTGTCTCTCCTTTCAGCCTCACTAAGTAGGGCTCTCCAGTGACCTCTCCAACAGAGAAATGTCTGGTACTTTGATATAAATTGAATGTTATACAATTATTTTCTGTATTGGAGTAACCAGGGAAGACAACAGCAGCTGTCTCCTCTCCTCTTTTTCTTTCTGTCATTTTGGTCTGTCCATACATTTACAGAGTGATACAGACTGTGTGTGACATAGGGAGAGAGAACAAGAATTACAAAGTTCAGTGACAGAAAGAGAGGACGGGGAGTGGGGGTGGTGCTAGTGTGTGTGTGCGTGCACACGTGCGTATGTTTGTTTCAGATGAGCCTCAGTGAAATGTCACACATGTTTTAGCTCTCATCAGGATGAAGCTTTGTGGGTAAATGCCCTCAAGACAACCCATCAGATTTCATTAATACACCACTGACACACACACACAGTCTTGTACAACTAACCTTGTGGGGACACACAACTCAGTACCATTCAAAATCCTATTTTCCCTAACCCCTAACCCTAACCTGTACCCTTACCTTAACACTTACCCTAACCCTAACCTTAACCTTAACACAAAAACCTAACCTTAACTCTAACCCTAGCTCCTAACCCCAACCCTAGCTCCTAACCCTAAACCTAATTCTAACCCTAACACTAATTCCAACCGTAACCCCCTAGAAATTGGATTTGACCTTGTGGGGAACAGCAAAATGTCTCCAGTTGGTAAAATGTTTGTTTGTTTACTATTTGTTTACTATAAGTATAGCTAAACACGTCCACACACACACACCACATTTCCTTAATACGGCAGAGCGATATAGACTTATCAGCTCTCATTAAATAAATAGACAGATGAAGTAAGATCAGTTTAGAGTGAAACAATAGAGAGACAGAAAGAGATACAGTATTTTCCAGAGTAGATCGCAAGATATTTAATGTACTAAAACATCTCCCGTCTCCCGCAGAGGGACAGGCAGCAGAGCCACAGAGCATCAGGTCTCCTTAGAACAGTACAGAACAGAGAGAACAGAGAACAGAGACAGACATAGGGGATACACAGGGAGAAGAGACAGAAACATCCTCACCAGCTCAGAGACAGAAACATCTCCACCAGCTCAGAGACAGAAACATGTCCACCAGCTCAGAGACAGAAACATGTCCACCAGCTCAGAGACAGAAACATGTCCACCAGCTCAGAGACAGAAACATGTCCACCAGCTCAGAGACTGAAATATCTCCACCAGCTCAGAGACAGAAACATCTCCACCAGCTCAGAGACAGAAACATCCCCACCAGCTCAGAGACAGAAACATCTCCACCAGCTCAGAGACTGAAACATCTTCACTAGCTCAGAGACAGAAACATCCTCACCAGCTCAGAGACAGAAACATCCTCACCAGCTCAGAGACAGAAACATCCTCACCAGCTCAGAGTCAGAAACATCTCCACCAGCTCAGAGACAGAAACATCTCCACCAGCTCAGAGACAGAAACATCTTCACCAGCTTAGAGACAGACACATCTCCACCAGCTCAGAGACAGAAACATCCCCACCAGCTCAGAGACAGAAACATATTCACCAGCTTAGAGACATAAACATCTCCACCAGCTCAGAGACAGAAACATCCCCACCAGCTCAGAGACTGAAACATCTTCACCAGCTCAGAGACATAAACATGTCCACCAGCACAGAGACAGAAACATCCTCACCAGCTCAGAGTCAGAAACATCCTCACCAGCTCAGAGTCAGAAACATCTCCACCAACTCAGAGACAGAAACATCTCCACCAGCTCAGAGACAGAAACATCTTCACCAGCTTAGAGACAGACACATCTCCACCAGCTCAGAGACAGAAACATCCCCACCAGCTCAGAGACAGAAACATCTCCACCAGCTCAGAGACAGAAACATCTCCACCAGCTCAGAGACAGAAACATCCCCACCAGCTCAGAGACAGAAACATCTCCACCAGCTCAGAGACTGAAACATCTTCACCAGCTCAGAGACAGAAACATCCTCACCAGCTCAGAGACATAAACATCTCCACCAGCTCAGAGACAGAAACATCTCCACCAGCTCAGAGACAGAAACATCTCCACCAGCTCAGAGACAGAAACATCTCCACCAGCTCAGAGACAGAAACATCCCCACCAGCTCAGAGACAGAAACATCTCCACCAGCTCAGAGACTGAAACATCTTCACCAGCTCAGAGACAGAAACATCCTCACCAGCTCAGAGACATAAACATGTCCACCAGCTCAGAGACAGAAACATCCTCACCAGCTCAGAGTCAGAAACATCTCCACCAACTCAGAGACAGAAACATCTCCACCAGCTCAGAGACAGAAACATCTTCACCAGCTTAGAGACAGACACATCTCCACCAGCTCAGAGACAGAAACATCCCCACCAGCTCAGAGACAGAAACATCTTCACCAGCTTAGAGACATAAACATCTCCACCAGCTCAGAGACAGAAACATCTCCACCAGCTCAGAGACAGAAACATCCCCACCAGCTCAGAGACAGAAACATCTTCACCAGCTCAGAGACAGACACATCTCCACCAGCTCAGAGACATGTCCACCAGCTCAGAGGCATAAACATCTTCACCAGCTCAGAGACATGTCCACCAGCTCAGAGACATGTCCACCAGCTCAGAGACAGAAACATCTCCACCAGCTCAGAGACAGAAACATCCTCACCAGCTCAGAGACAGAAACATCCCCACCAGCTCATAGACAGAAACATCTTCACCAGCTTAGAGACAGACACATCTCCACCAGCTCAGAGACAGAAACATCCCCACCAGCTCAGAGACAGAAACATCTTCACCAGCTCAGAGACAGAAACATCCCCACCAGCTCAGAGACAGAAACATCTTCACCAGCTTAGAGACAGACACATCTCCACGAGCTCAGAGACAGAAACATCCTCACCAGCACAGAGACAGAAATATCTCCACCAGCTCAGAGACAGAAACATCTTCACCAGTTCAGAGACAGAAACATTCCCACCAGCTCAGAGACAGAAACCTGTCCACCAGCTCAGAGACAGAAACATCCCCACTTGCTCAGAGACAGAAACATCTTCACCAGCTCAGAGACAGAAACCTGTCCACCAGCTCAGAGACAGAAACATCTCCACCAGCTCAGAGACAGAAACATCCCCACCAGCTCAGAGACAGAAACATCTCCACCAGCTCAGAGACAGAAACATGTCCACCAGCACAGAGACATAAACATGTCCACCAGCTCAGAGACAGAAACATCTCCACCAGCTCAGAGACAGAAACATCCCCACCAGCTTAGAGACAGAAACATCTCCACCAGCTCAGAGACAGAAACATCCCCACCAGCCCAGAGACAGAAACATCTCCACCAGCTCAGAGACAGAAACATCTCCATCAGCTCAGAGACAGAAACATCCTCACCAGCTCAGAGACAGAAACATTTCCACCAGCTCAGAGACAGAAACATCCCCACCAGCTCAGAGACAGAAACATCCCCACCAGCTCAGAGGCATAAACATCTTCACCAGCTCAGAGACATGTCCACCAGCTCAGAGACATGTCCACCAGCTCAGAGACAGAAACATCTCCACCAGCTCAGAGACAGAAACATCCTCACCAGCTCAGAGACAGAAACATCCCCACCAGCTCATAGACAGAAACATCTTCACCAGCTTAGAGACAGACACATCTCCACCAGCTCAGAGACAGAAACATCCCCACCAGCTCAGAGACAGAAACATCTTCACCAGCTCAGAGACAGAAACATCCCCACCAGCTCAGAGACAGAAACATCTTCACCAGCTTAGAGACAGACACATCTCCACGAGCTCAGAGACAGAAACATCCTCACCAGCACAGAGACAGAAATATCTCCACCAGCTCAGAGACAGAAACATCTTCACCAGTTCAGAGACAGAAACATTCCCACCAGCTCAGAGACAGAAACCTGTCCACCAGCTCAGAGACAGAAACATCCCCACTTGCTCAGAGACAGAAACATCTTCACCAGCTCAGAGACAGAAACCTGTCCACCAGCTCAGAGACAGAAACATCTCCACCAGCTCAGAGACAGAAACATCCCCACCAGCTCAGAGACAGAAACATCTCCACCAGCTCAGAGACAGAAACATGTCCACCAGCACAGAGACATAAACATGTCCACCAGCTCAGAGACAGAAACATGTCCACCAGCTCAGAGACAGAAACATCCCCACCAGCTTAGAGACAGAAACATCTCCACCAGCTCAGAGACAGAAACATCCCCACCAGCCCAGAGACAGAAACATCTCCACCAGCTCAGAGACAGAAACATCTCCATCAGCTCAGAGACAGAAACATCCTCACCAGCTCAGAGACAGAAACATCTTCACCAGCACAGAGACAGAAACATGTCCACCAGCACAGAGACAGAAACATGTCCACCAGCACAGAGACAGAAACATCTCCACCAGCTCAGAGACAGAAACATCCCCACCAGCTAAGAGACAGAAACATCTTCACCAGCACAGAGACAGAAACATTTCCACCAGCTCAGAGACAGAAACATCCCCACCAGCTCAGAGACAGAAACATCCCCACCAGCTCAGAGACAGAAACATCCTCACCAGCTCAGAGACAGAAACATCTCCACCAGCTCAGAGACAGAAACATCCCCACCAGCTCAGAGACAGAAACATCTTCACCAGCACAGAGACAGAAACATTTCCACCAGCTCAGAGACAGAAACATCCCCACCAGCTCAGAGACAGAAACATCCCCACCAGCTCAGAGACAGAAACATCCCCACCAGCTCAGAGACAGAAACATCCCCACCAGCTCAGAGACAGAAACATCCCCACCAGCTCAGAGACAGAAACATCTCCACCAGCTCAGAGTGTGGAGGTGACTTGTACGGCCACCTCCCAGATGGTCCTACTAGGTTCACTAACGCGAGGGTATTCTTTACCTGTGGATCTTCTCTTGACCACACATGGTGGGTCAGCTTCGACCGCGCGCCGTAGGTCTAGATTATCCCGTGGTATGACCCTCTTAACCCGGGTGAGGGGGCCTCCCTGTCTTCCTACCCTAGGCTGCATTAGCAGGGAAGCCCTGGGCTCCACTATATCTACCCGGGTCACCCCACTTGGTCTATCTATCACTCCTTCTTACTGTTAAAACTTCACAGGTAGTTTGTGACATGGTATACTACGCGTCAGCAGGGGCTATTTTTGTGTACAACACCAACGAGCATTGCAATGTTTATGTATAGTCAACTCTGGACTATTTTAACGTGCCCTGGCTCTTACTATGTGTTATCTCACCTTTCACGCAGGATACTTTCAACCACAGGGTTATACTATTTTTATAAGTGCGACATAGTCTCAAACACTCCTGTTAGTGGCTGGTCCTCCCTTTCTAGTTGACCGGACAACACTCTAACGGGTGAGTCACACTCCCTATGTCCCAGGTATAAGGTTTCAGCTAAGACTAATATGTTGAAATTCATTCTTATTTGAATGCAGGAGTTCGACATTTCGTCTGAGTAAAGACAACCTATATATACTCTTGGACACAGCGAGAGTAGAGAGAATAATGTGTGAAACCTCAGCATTACCATTACCCATGACTAAGATAACCCTTCTGACACAAGGCCATCTCCATTTGGTGATTATAAATAGGCTTTTACCCTTTAGGAAAAAGGGAAAGAGAGAGAGAGAGAGAGAGAGAGAGAGAGAGAGAGAGAGAGAGAGAGAGAGAGAGAGAGAGATGTACATAGATGTTGAGAGAGGTAGAGGGAGGTAGAGAGGAGACTAATTAGAGAAAGAGAGTGGAGATGTCTCCTCTCGTCTTGACAGGGTGAGACAGAGTTAAAGTACATCACCATGCTAGAACCTCAGAACACTCATTAACGACACTGCAAGGGAACGACAGACAGAGAAAAGGAGAGAGAGAGGCAAGAGAAGTTGGAGGGGGGGTGGAACTAGGTCAAGGAAGAGAGGGAGAGAAGGAGAGAGGGAAAGCTGTTAGCTTGGCTCCCAATTAACTTTTCTAATCATCCACCAACCTACCATTCTACCAGCAGTGCATATGACAACAATGGGCCTCTGTGTGTGTAGTGCTATTGTAAAGATATTATGGTGCAGAGGGAGGGTGACCAGAGTCCAATAGCCCCTGGTCAAAAGTAGTGCATTGAATAGGGGGCCATATGGGACACAGACAGAGTAAGATGTCCCCATCTGACACTGGAACTGGTAAACGCTCTACTACTGCAGTACACTCAAATACACTATATTAATATACAATAAAACACAATAGCACATGGTAACTACACATTCCAGTAATCCCACAAACGGTTTGTTAGGGCTCTGAATATGACACTGAGAATGTAATACACACACACTCACACACATACACACACACACACACACACACACACACACACACCATTTCCAGAAGGAATACTTTTTTTGTAGCAGATATATTTTTTTAAACTGTGTTTAATGTGGGGTTTCACTTAAAATAAGAACAAAACACAATTTTCTCTCTGTAGAAAAAAACAGCAACAGTGTTCTGGCCTGGAGCGCTCAGCGCTGTACTAATCTGGATTACTGTTGTTGTATTCTTGGAGGGTTGTCTGATGTCTGCTGTTTAGAAACATGGAGGTTATTTCTGTGCTCTGACAGAGAACAGAAACTTTGTCATTGCTGATTCCACCACCAAACCACACTGCTACTGTCACACCCTTATCTGTTTCACCTGTCTTTGTGCTTGTCTCCACACCCGACCAGTTGTCTCCCATCTCCCCTCATTAGCCCCTGTGTATTTATACCCGTGTTCTCTGTTTGTCTGTTGCCAGTTTTGTTTGTCAGGCCTGCCAGCGTTTTCCCCCTTGCTCCTGTCTTTTCTATAGTTGCTGTTTTCTAGTTTTCCCGGTTTTGACCATTCTGCCTGCCCTGACCCTGAGACTGCCTGCCGTCCTGTACCTTTTGGACTCTGATCTAGATTACTGACCTCTGCCTGCCATTGACATGTCATTTTGCCTGCCCCCTGTTCTAGTAATAAACTTTTGTTACTTCAACACTGTCTGCATCTGGGTCTTCCCTAAAACGTGATAGCTACTGGATCTCCATAATACTACATCTACTAATACTATACTGCTATTCACTGGTTTTAATAATATTGAATTAGTTGAAGTAAGCACTTCAAAGTAGCCATTGTTACCACATAATTTCCTATTAAATAATGAAATACCAGATATACAGTGCATTCAGAAAGTATTCAGACCCATTGACTTTTTCCACATTTTGTTACATTACTGCCTCATTTTAAAATGGATAGTTTTTTCCTCATCAACCTACACACAATACCCCATAATGGCAAATCAAAACGTTTTTTAGAAATGTATTTATAAATATATATATATATATATATATCACCTTTACATAAGTATTCAGACCCTTTACTCAGTACTTTGTTGAAGCACCTTTTGCAGTGATTATAGCCTCGAGTCTTCTTGGGTATGATACAAGCTAGGCACACCTGTATTTGGGAGTTTCTCCCATTCTTCTCTGCAGAACCTCTCAAGCTCTGTCAGGTTGGATGGGGAGCGCAGTTGCACAGCTATTTTCAGGTCTCTCCAGAGATGTTAGATCAGGTTCAAGTCCGGGCTCTGGCTGGGCCACTCAAGAATATTCAGAGACATGTCCCAAAGTTACTCCTACGTTGTCTTGGCTGTGTGCTTAGGGTTGTTGTCCTGTTGGAAGGTGAACCTTCGTCCCAGTCTGAAGTCCTGAGCGCTCTGGAGCATGTTTTCATCAAGGATCTCTCTGTATTTTGTTCTGTTCATCTTTCCCTCGATCCTGACGAGTCTCCCAGTCCCTGCCGCTGAAAAACATCCCCACAGCATGATGATGCCACCACCATGCTTCACCGTAGGGATGGTATTGGCCAGGTGATGAGTGGTGCCTCGTTTCCTCCAGACATGACGCTTGGCATTCAGGCCAATGAGTTAAATCTTGGTTTCATCAGACCAGAGAATCTTGTTTCTCATGGTCTGAGAGTCCTTTAGGTGCCTTTTGACAAACTCCAAGTGGGCTGTCATGTACCTTTTACTGAGGAGTGGCTTCCGTCTGATCACTCTACCATAAAGGCCTGATTGGTGGAGTGCTGCAGAGATGTTTGTCCTTCTGGAAGTTTCTCTCATCTCCACAGAGGAACTCTGGAGCTCTGTCAGAGTGACCTTCGGGTTTTTGGTCACCTCCCTGACCAAGGCCCTTCTTCCCCGATTGCTCAGTTTGGCCGGACGGCCAGCTCTAGGAAGAGTCTTGGTGGTTCCAAACTTCTTCTATTTAGGAATGATGGCCACTATGTTCTTGGGGAACTTCAATCTGCAGAAATTTTTTGGTACCCTTCCCCAGATCTGTGCCTCAACACGATCCTGTCTCGGAGCTCTACGGACAATTTCTTCGACCTCACGGCTTGGTTTTTGCTCTGACATGCACTGTCAACTGTGGGACCTTATATAGACAGGTGTGTGCCTTCCCAAATCATGTCCAATCAATTGATTTTACCAAAGGTGTACTCCAATGAAGTTGTAGAAACATCTCAAGGATGATAAAATGGAAACAAGATGTACCTGAGCTCAATTTCGAGTCTCATAGCAAAGGGTCAGAATACTTATGTAAATATATTTTTTTAATTTTTTTAAAATGTTTTCATCTGCAAACATTACTAAAAACCTGTTTTCACTTTGCCATTATGAGATATTTTGTGTAAATTGATGAGGAAAAAAATTATTGAATCCATTTTAAAATAAGGCTGTAACGTTACAAATTGTGGAATACTTTCCGAATGCACTGGAATCAGTACAGTCAAATAAAGAACTACCAATGCGCTTTAGTCTTTAGGTCCCAGGCAAGTTTACTCATCACGCCAGCGTGGTTCACCAAACCACCTCTGTTACATATCTATGCAATAATAATACCATATTCATGCTCTGTGCTCTGTCTCTCTCTTTGCTTCTCATGTTGCAATCATGTGCAAAGGCATGGAATATTAACTATTAACGAGAGACTCATTCCAGGCCGGCAGAATGAGAAATGAATAAATCATAAATCAAGGAGGTCTGGTCTGAACATGTGTGCTACTCTCATAAAGATCTGTTTTCAGCTGCTGCTGCATGGTGGGGCCCACTGTCTTTAGCTGCTGCTGCATGGTGATGCCCACTGTCTTCAACTGCTGCTGCATGGTGATGCCCACTGTCTTCAACTGCTGCTGCATGGTGAGGCCCACTGTCTTCAGCTGCTGCTGCATGGTGAGGCCCACTGTCTTCAACTGCTGCTGCATGGTGAGGCCCACTGTCTTCAACTGCTGCTGCATGGTGAGGCCCACTGTCTTCAACTGCTACTGCATGGTGAGGCCGGTGAGACCTCAATTCAACGTCTACCCCCCCACCTCCCCTCTCTTTTGTCCTCAAAACAGCCTCAATTCATCGGGACATGGACTCTACAAGGTGTCGAAAGCGTTCCACAAGGATCCTGTCTCCTCCCCTTCTCCTCCCCATCTAAACTGATTTAACAAGACATTAATAAGGCATCATAGCTTTCACCTGGATTCACCTGGTCAGTCTATGCCATGGAAAGAGCAGGTGTTCTCAATGTTTTGTATAGTCAGTGTATATACATAGCTCTTCTGCTTTATATCTCCCCTCTCTACTCATCTCTCTCTCTCTCTCTCTTCCTGTTTTACCCCTTTCTTTACCGTTCTCTGCGTCTGAGCTTGGATGAACAGATAACTCTGGGATGCTCTCACACACACACACACACACACACACACACACACACACACACACACACACACACACACACACACACACACACACACACACACACACACACACACACACACACACACACACGTCTCCTGTAGTAATCTGTGGGATTCTCCAGATGGAAGCTGTCTGTCTCCTGTAGCAACATCCTGGTCAGCTCCCACATTCTGTTTACACATACACACACAGACACACTGTTACTCACAGGATTATAATTCCTTAACACACGCTCACACACACACATCCAGATCACAAAGCCTCAGATCTGACCTATAACACCAATCCAAGGGTTTCAGGTGTTTATGGTTGGATAGGACATGAGTTGGAGGTAAAAATAACCATCAGTCAAACCCTCAATATGGCAGTCAGATTACTCTGTGTAACCCAGTCAAGGATTACCACTGTGGAACCAGATTTCCAACACATGTCACAATGACACACAAAGACATCGTAGACCAATACGTCTGCTGGCCTTGTGTCCTGTTGTTAGTCAGTCTGTCTGTCTATCAGCTGATTAGTCAGTCTGACTGACTGATACATACATCGATCAGTCTGGAGGTGACTGGTTAGTGAGGAGATTACAGTTACCATGGTGTGTGTGTGTGTGTGTGTGTGTGTGTGTGTGTGTGTGTGTGTGTGTGTGTGTGTGTGTGTGTGTGTGTGTGTGTGTGTGTGTGTGAAGGACAGGCAGCGGTGAGGACAGGTCAGTGGGTGGAGTCAGAGGAAACTGGCTGACAAATCATCAAAGAATAACCGAGGGGGTGGGGTTAACAGGCATCTTCCCCTCCTTTTCTCTTGGTACAATCCATCAACATATTTAGAATACGAGGAGATAAATATCACTCCACAAATATCATTAGCCAATAGCTGGAACAGTTTCTTTAGACTAGCGTACTGGGAACCCACAGGAAAACCAGCAGAGTGCAGGGAGAGAGGGATGAAGATAGTAAGGGAGGTAGAGATTGATGGAGAAATATGCAAGAGATGCAGTGAGGGAGGGATGGACGGGAGAGATGGAGAAAAAGAGAGATTAAGAGTGAGGGAGAGAACGAGAGACACAAGGCTGGAGGGATGCAGAGAGAAAGACACATGGAAGGAGGGAAGGAGGGAGGGATGCTGAGAAAGAAAGGAAGAGCAAGGGAGAGGTGGAGGGAGAGTAGTGCAGACACAGAGTCGTGCCAGTAGCATACTGATTCAGTCAGAGAACAGTCAATGTGGCCTCCACTACCCACCCAAGCATGGAGTGCAGACTCATTATGCTGTGTGTGTGTGTGTGTGTGTGTGTGTGTGTGTGTGTGTGTGTGTGTGTGTGTGTGTGTGTGTGTGTGTGTGTGTGTGTGTGTGTGTGTGTATGTGAGTGAGCAGTTTTGCGTGCCAGCACGTGTGAGTGTGTGTGTGTGCTGCTGTGGGTTGTTCATTACGCCATGTGTGTCTCCTGCAAAGCCTGTGTTATCTCGATACAGAGACACAGCTGCCTCTAGGGATGCTCCTTTCAGGTAACAGTCCATAGGGTTCCTATACTGTAGACTACAGCTATATACATGTAGTATTCTATACCAGAGGTAGTCGCTCATGCACTGGAATATGCAAAGTGAAACCAAGCCAATAATCACAGCACTGGTCAATATAGTCTTCTTTTGTGTTGATCACCAGACAACATCACTGAAGCTTTTCATCTATCTGCTCTGCCCAGTCACCCAGGCATCATCAATTCCTCAGAAATAGACAGATGTCATTACCTTGAGAGGGAGGGGAAGATACGTGTCTGTTTTAGAGTCAGTGTGACTTACAGATGTAAGCCACGTCTTATAAAAAGCCTAATGTTCTCCATGTTTAATGAGTATGGAACAGACAGACGGACAGACGGACAGACGGACAGACAGACAGACAGACAGACAGACAGACAGACAGACAGACAGACAGACAGACAGACAGACAGACAGACAGACAGACAGACAGACAGACAGACAGACAGACAGACAGACAGACAGACAGAGACAGACAGACAGACAGACAGACAGACAGACAGACAGACAGACAGACAGACAGACAGACAGACAGACAGACAGACCCAGCCTGGTCCCTGATCACCTCACACACAACCACCTGATTAGTATCTGATGCTGATAGCTCTCTGTGTATGTGTGTCTGGTGTGTGTCTGGTGTGTGTCTGTGTGTGTGTGTGTCTGTGTGTGTCTGTGTGTGTATGTCTGTCTGTGTGTGTGTGTGTGTGTGTGTCTGTGTGTGTGTGTGTGTCTCTGTGTGTGTGTGTGTGTGTGTGTCTGTGTGTGTGTGTGTGTGTGTGTGTGTGTGTGTGTGTGTGTGTGTGTGTGTGTGTGTGTGTGTGTGTGTGTGTGTGTGTGTGTGTGTGTGTGTGTGGTGACGTGTATCCTTCCTGCAGATGTAATTGTGATAATGGTCTGTAATTAGTTTTAAAGAAAGGCAGGAGATGAGCAAGCGATGAGACGCTAAGTATCACTGCGGCAGAGCTGTTTTCATTTCATCTTCACAGATGCATCTGATTCAGTCCAATAAGAGTGAAACACCTCCAGGAGTCATAGACACAGACACACTGAGATCCTTTCAACTGGAGAGAGATATAGATGCTGAGGGTCCAGGCTGTTGGGAGGGAATATATCTTTTGTGGGTATTTGAGGGATTTTTGGTGAGTGTTACATTGAGCACTGTCTTCCCGGGGTACTAACCCATGTTCACAACAACACAGCACACCAACAAAGTAGTTTCATAACTGTTAGCCTACTAAAAGCATGGCTCTGGTTGGTTGGGGACAACAGTAGTTCAGGTGTCAGTTAGGAGCCACAGGGTGAAGTTAGGAGATCAGCGAGAGGTAAGTCTAAACCCAGAGAGACCAGACAGAGCAGCTCAGGTTAGAGACTAACATGTACTCCGCCATTTCCCTGCTTTTAATCTGTCTGTGTACCAGAGAGAGAGAGAGGGTGAGAGAGATGGAGAGAGAGAGGAGAAGGATATAGGGAGGGAGGGAGGGAGGGAGGGGGGGTGGAGAGAGAGAGGAGAAGGATATAGAGAGGGAGGGAGGGAGGGAGGGTGGAGAGAGAGAGGAAAAGGATATAGAGAGGGAGGGAGGGAGGGAAGGGAAGAGGGGGGGTGGAGAGAGAGAGGAGAAGGATATAGAGAGAGAGGCACGCAGGCTTCCACACGCAGGCCTCCACACACAGGCCTCCACACACAGGACCCCATACGCAGGCCTCCACACACAGGCCTCCACACGCGGGCCTCCACACACAGGACCCCACACGCAGGCCTCCACACACAGGACCCCATACGCAGGCCTCCACACACAGGCCTCCACACGCGGGCCTCCACACACAGGACCCCATACGCAGGCCTCCACACACAGGCCTCCACACGCGGGCCTCCACACACATGCAGGGAGAGAGATAATACTACAAGAGGAGATAGTTTTTTGGCAGTCGTCTGTATATTGCTGTCTTCCCTATCCCTCCCTTCCTCCTTCCACCTTGGCCCTCTCTTCCTCCCCCTTCACCCTCTCCCTCCCCCTTCACCTTCTCTCCCTCCACCTTGACCCTCTCTTCCTCTCCCTCCCCCTTCACCCTCTCACTGAGGGCTAATTGAGCTGATTCCCTGCTGACCTCTACCAGCTTGACATCATGCCAGTGTCCAACCATGCCAGGCTCACCTAAGGACTGTTTTTAATCTAGATACAGTGCATTCAGAAAGTATTCTCACCCCTTGACTTACTCAACAATTTGTTGTGTTACAACATGACTTTAAAATGTATTAAATTGAGATTGTGTCGCTTTTCTACACACAGTACCCCATAATGTCAGTGGAATTATGTTTTAACAAATCATATAATAAGTTGCATGGACTCTGCATGGATTCTGTGTGCAATAATAGTGTTTAAAATTTTAAATGACACCTCCTCTCTGCACTGCACACATACAATTATCTGTAAGGTCAGGCAGTGAATTTCAAGCACAGATTCAAGCACAAAGACCAGGGAGGTTGCCCAATGGATCGCAAAGAAGGGCACCTATTGGTAGATGGGTAAAAGAAATCTGATATTGAATATCCCTTTGAGTGTGGTGCAGTTATTAATTACACTTTGGATGGTGTATCAATATACCCAGTCACTACAAAGTTACACGCGCCCTTCCTAAGGAAGGGATTTCACCATGAGGCCAATGGTGATTTTAAAACAGTAACAGAATTTAATGGCTGTGATCAGTGAAAACTGAGCATGGATCAACAACATTGTAGTTACTCCATAATATTAACCTAAATGACCGAGTGAAAAGAAGGAAGCATGTACAGAATATAAATATTTCAAAGCATGCATTCTGTTTGCAATAAGGCACTAAAGAAATACTGCAAAAAATGTGGCAAAGAAATTTACTTTTTGTCCTGAATACAAAGCGTTATATTTGGGGCAGATTTCAGTCTTGTCCCATCGTTGCAACTCCCATACAGACTCTGGAGAGGCGAAGGTCAAGAGCCGTGTGTCCCCCGAAACACGATCCAGCCAAGCCGCACTGCTTCTTGACTCAATGCCCTCTTAATCTGAAACTGAGTGTTCCTTACACCTAACTCTGTAACTAAGACTATGGAGAATGGGTGTCTCTCCACATACTGATGAAAACTGTTGATGTGTTGAAAATAGCACAGAACATCACTACACACACTCACTCTCTCACTTTAGGTCTTCATTAAGTTGAAATGTAGTTAAATCTTAAATGAGTTAAACTGTTATCAAGTAAGCAACCTCTGAAATATTTATCTGTTGATTTAACTGTAAGGGGAGTGTGTAGAGAGCAGGCGAGGGCAGTAAGTGTGTGTGTGTGTGTGTGTGTGTGTGTGTGTGTGTGTGTGTGTGTGTGTGTGTGTGTGTGTGTGTGTGTGTGTGTGTGTGTGTAGTTATTTATTCATGCTGTGGGTTTGATGCAGCTCAGTCACTGCATTATTTAGGCTGGGAGTATACAAACTCCGTAAGGCGGCTCTTTAGAGGGTCACTGACCACGCTTCGAAATAATACCAAAACTACTAAACTGCCTGCCCCAGCTAGTGCAGTGTATACACATGTATACACAGTGTGTGTGTATGTCTGTGTGTGTGTGTGTGTGTGTGTGTGTGTGTGTGTGTGTGTGTGTGTGTGTGTGTGTGTGTGTGTGTGTGTGTGTGTGTGTGTGTGTGTGTGTGTGTGTGTGTGTGTGTGTGTGTGTGTGTGTGTGTGTGTGTAAGGTAAGTGGTGTTTCATACTGTATAACTCAACTCCATTTAGAGAATGATCATCGGAGAGATCTGGCCAGATACTGAGATAAAAAGAACGGAAGAGAGGAGAGCATAGTTATTTTCTCTTCAGAGATGAACAGACACAGCCGTCCAGCCTACAGGAGAGATTTGTGTGTGTGTGTGTGTGTGTTATGAGCAGTCTGTCTGTGTGTGTAAGGCGTGAAATGGCTATTGTAATGGATAAGCTAATGGTGCTGAAGGTATGTTACGGCACTGCCAGGTATGACATGGTATTTCATGATATGGGAGAGTGGAGACCTGTCTTTTCCAGAACCTAATAGGATTTCAATATTCACACCATATCTCTCACAAATACTCTCCTTCATTCTTTTGCTAATTTTCTCTCTCACCGTGTCCCTCCCTCCCTCCCCCCCTCCCTCCCTCCCTCCCTCTCTGTCCTAAGTGACTGCAGATAGAGGCAGATATTATTATTGAGGGCCAGGAGAACGTTTAATAAAGGCCTGTTATAATATCCGCTAGGGCTGGGAATTGCCAGGGACCTCAGGAAAAGACATTATCACGATACTTAGGTGCTGATATGATACTGTATGTATCCAATTGCGATTCTCACGATTCTATATACTGTATATTGCGATTCGATACTGTGATTTTATTGCGATTTGATATTCCAAACATATTGCTCACTATAATCTGCTGCAGAGAGACAAGTGAGAGCATTAGAAAAAACTAGTTTTGATCAGTCATGGAAATAAAAGTTCTAAAAACAAGTTGGCTTCCTATTTAAAAAGAAGATGGACAGCAAGCTACGAAAGGAAAATACTGGTGTTTTGGTGCAGGTACAGCTGATTAGCGCAAAAATAATATTGCAATTTTTTGTCAAAAATAATATTCTGATATGTAACTGTATCGATTTCTCCCCCATCACTAATAACCGCATCTCTGTGTGTGTGTGTGTGTGTGTGTGTGTGTGTGTGTGTGGGTGTGGGTGTGTGTGTGTCACTCTCCACCTTGATGAGGGAATGAGTATGTGGTCTGTGATGATCTTATAGCCCTGGCGACATGACTGTACAGCCAGGCTGTTAATATTCTCTTAAACTCCAGTTACACTCACCAGGCTGTGATTAGATGATCTAGTCTAATTGTTATTAGACTGCAGCCACACGTTCATTTGTCATTTATGAACACTAATTGCAGCCAGTTCACAAGTCATACAAGTCAGTGTTGAATGTCCATCCACGTCGGGAGATGACATGGAAACCTGCCACTAGGGGCATCAGTGAGCACGGTTACTTTTAAGTAGGTTTTGGTTTTGAAGGGGCATTGTGGAGAGGGATGGTGGATGGGCAAAGGCCTCTGCCTCTAATTCCATGGATAAAAGTTGTTTTTGATAATTTTGTTTTAAGCCTATCCCAAACCTTAACCCTTACCTTAACCATTCGGAATGAATGCCTAACCTTAAGAATTTGGAGTTAATGAGTGAACTTAACCCTAACCTTAAACATTTGGAGTTAGGCCTAAACTTAACCTTAAACACTTTTGGAACAACTTCAACATTTGACGTTGGAGAAACATAATTCTGATGTGAGACTGTGAGAGCTGGTTGACTAATTGACACTCACCCCTCCTCTCCTCTCTCCGCTCATCTCCTCCTCACCCCTCCTCTTCTCCTCTACCTTCCTGTTCTCCTCCCACCTCTTCTCATTTCTTCTCCTTCTCTCTCCTCTCCTCCTCTCTTCCCTCCTTCTCTCTCCTCTCCTATGTCTCTCCAGTAGCCAGAAGTAGTAGCTCATCATATCACTTTCCCCTGCAGAGACATTCATTGATCCTTGTTGAGTTTTGACCACAGGCCATTGATCAGCTGGTGCCCACTCTAAAGCCCCGCCCACTTCTAATGACAACACTCGGTGTGTGTGTGAGTGTAAGAGTGTGTGTGTGTGTGTGTGTGTGTGTGTGTGTATGTGTGTGTGTGTGTGTGACAGGAGACAAATCAACAACACACACACATACAACCATACACACACACTTCTCGAGGCCAAAGCTCCACCGAGGCCAAAGCTCCCTTGCTACCATGGTAACGTCTCTCTGAGGTGTGATTGGTCAAAGGAGTGCCATGGCAATGGAATGTTTCCTTTAAAGAAAATATATACTGCTCAAAAAAATAAAGGGAACACTTCAACAACACATCCTAGATCTGAATGAAATAAATAATCTTATTAAATACTTTTTTCTTTACATAGTTGAATGTGCTGACAACAAAATCACACAAAAATAATCAATGGAAATCCAATTTATCAACCCATGGAGGTCTGGATTTGGAGTCACACTCAAAATGAAAGTGGAAAACCACACTACAGGCTGATCCAACTTTGATGTAATGTCCTTAAAACAAGTCAAAATGAGGCTCAGTAGTGTGTGTGGCCTCCACGTGCCTGTATGACCTCCCTACAACGCCTGGGCATGCTCCTGATGAGGTGGCGGATGGTCTCCTGAGGGATCTCCTCCCAGACCTGGACTAAAGCTTCCGCCAACTCCTGGACAGTCTGTGGTGCAACGTGGCGTTGGTGGATGGAGCGAGACATGATGTCCCAGATGTGCTCAATTGGATTCATGTCTGGGGAACGGGCAGGCCAGTCCATAGCATCAATGCCTTCCTTTTGCAGGAACTGCTGACACACTCCAGCCACATGAGGTCTAGCATTGTCTTGCATTAGGAGGAACCCAGGGCCAACCGCACCAGCATGTGGTCTCACAAGGGGTCTGAGGATCTCATCTCGGTACTTAATGGCAGTCAGGCTACCACTGGCGAGCACATGGAGGGCTGTGCGGCCCCCCAAAGAAATGCCACCCCACACCATGACTGACCCACCGCCAAACCGGTCATGCTGGAGGATGTTGCAGGCAGCAGAACGTTCTCCACGGCTTCTCCAGACTCTGTCACGTCTGTCACATGTGCTCAGTGTGAACTGTGACGACCCTCCCACTCTGTCTGCCGTATTCTCTCTCTTTGTTCTTGTTTCCTTATTAGGATGCCGGTGGGCGGAGTTGGAAGGGTCGTCAGCTAAATGGGAAACACCTGGGCTCGGGTGTGTCCCAGGATAAAGACACCTCTTCCACAGTCATTGGGAAGACTCTCTCCATGCAGACACTTTGTTGATTTTGGTTGTGTAGTTTTGTGGCTTTTTGGTTATTTGCTTTGGCACCTTTAAACACCCTGCATTATTACATTCAGGTATGCAAAACACTCACTTACACTACTGATTACACACGCCATTGTTAATTATTTAGTTACTTTAGTTAATAAATATATATTTTCATACTCCTTGTCTCCACATTGTCTCCCTTTTGTTGCGAACTCAGAGCCGGTTCGTAACAGAACCTACTTTCATCTGTGAAGAGCACAGGGCGCCAGTGGCGAATTTGCCAATCTTGGTATTCTCTGGCAAATGCCAAACGTCCTGCACGGTGTTGGGCTGTAAGCACAACCCCACCTGTGGACGTCGGGCCCTCATACCACCCTCATGGAGTCTGTTTCTGACCATTTGAGCAGACACATGCACATTTGTGGCCTGCTGGAGGTCATTTTGCAGGGCTCTGGCAGTGCTCCTCCTGCTCCTCCTTGCACAAAGGCGGAGGTAGCGGTCCTGCTGCTGGGTTGTTGCCCTCCTACGGCTTCCTCCGCGTCTCCTGATGTACTGGCCTGTCTCCTGGTAGCGCCTCCATGCTCTGGACACTACGCTGACAGACACAGCAAACCTTCTTGCCACAGCTCGCATTGATGTGCCATCCTGGATGAGCTGCACTACCTGAGCCACTTGTGTGGGTTGTAGACTCCGTCTCATGCTACCACTAGTGTGAAAGCACCGCCAGCATTCAAAAGTGACCAAAACATCAGCCAGGAAGCATAGGAACTGAGAAGTGGTCTGTGGTCCCCACCTGCAGAACCACTCCTTTATTGGGGGTGTCTTGCTAATTGCCTATAATTTCCACCTGTTGTCTATTCCATTTGCACAAGAGCATGTGAAATGTATTGTCAATCAGTGTTGCTTCCTAAGTGGACAGTATGATTTCACAGGAGTGTGATTGACTTGGAGTTTCATTGTGTTGTTTAAGTGTTCCCTTTATTTTTTTGAGCAGTGTATAAATGTTGTAGAGTAGACTAACACATGGACACACACAAACAAACACACACACAAAGAGACATATACTTTCAGTAAGGCTGCGCACTCAGAGCAGAGGGATCGCTAAAATATCCACAAGGTTAATAGGACATCAGGAGAGATGTCAAAACCAGCCACTAGGGGCAATGTTGAGCACTATTACCATAGAGTAGGATTCGGTTTTGCCTAGGTGTTGTGGACAGCGGTTGGGCGTAAGCCACATGTTCAATCACAGTGCTAGACACTCGTTTTTTTGTGTGTGTTTCCCAAACCTTAAACCTTAATTTAACCACTCAGAATGAATTCCTGACTTAACTGTGGAGATGTTTTTGTTTTAACGCTATCCAAAACCTTTGTCTATGGACAAGGGTTTGGACATCTGATTCTGCAGAGAGACTGGGAAAGCAGGGGGTTGAAACACACTGATGTAAGTGGCAGCTTTAGGCTGTCAGATCAGCCACTTCCCAGGCTAGGTTCCAGCACCTGGTAATGTACAAGCATTGTCACGTCCTGACCATAGAAAGATGTTATTTTCTATGGTAGAGTAGGTCAGGGCGTGACAGTTTTTTTCTATGTTTTCTATTTCTATGTTTAGGTTCTAGTTTTGTATTTCTATGTTGGGGTTTTGTTTGGGATGATCTCCAATTAGAGGCAGCTGGTCCTCGTCTCTAATTGGAGATCATACTTAAGTTGGGGTTTTTCAACCTGGGTTTTGTGGGTGATTAATTTTGAGTTGTGTATGTGTTCATCTCTGCGTCACGGTTTGTTGTTTTGTCATTCAGTTTATTTATGTATTGCATAGTTTCACAGTATAAATAAAAGGTGGAACGACACACGCTGCACTTTATTCCTCTTCTCCTTACGACAACCGTGACAAGCATCCTCTAATGAATACAGGAATAAACATGCTGCTACACGTTGACACATCAAGGACAAACTGCCATTCATTCATTCATTAACCACAAAATATAGGAAGTGACAAGTTAATTTAGATCATTTTCAAAACTCAAGACGTTTAATTAAAGATATGCAAATGTGACCACAATGAATTCAACGTTATAATATAAAATAATTTCAGTGTACATTACAGACTCCTAGAACATTTATCTCAGAGAGAGAGAGAGAGAGAGAGAGAGAGGGGTTGAGAGGGAGCGAAAAATATATATACATATACAGTCGTATGAAAAAGTTTGGGCCCCTCTGAGGCTGCATAATAATTTACTCTGTCGTCACAGAAAATGATCACAGTGGCATGCCATTCATTTTCTAATAAAAGCTGAGTGCTGGGGTTTTGTCCAGACAAAGTTTTTTAGTGTAGCAATATTAAGTTGTATGAAATTAAATCAGATGTGAAAAATAGGCTATGCAAAAATTTGGGCACCCTTGTCATTCTGTTGATTTGAATACCTGTAACTACTTAGCACTGATTAATTGGAACACACAATTGGTTTGGTGAGCTCATTAAGCCTTGAACTTCATAGACAAGTGCATCCAATCACGAGAAAAGGTATTTAAGGTGGCCAATTGCAAGTTGTTGTTCTCTTTGACTCTCCTCTGAAGAGTGGCAACATGGGGGCCTCAAAACAACTCTCAAATGACCTGAAAACAAAGACTGTTCAACATTATGGTTTAGAGGAAGGCTACAAAAAGCTATCGCAGAGATGTAAGCTGTCAGTGTCCACTGTGAGGAACATAGTGAGGAAATGGAAGACCACAGGCACAGTTCTTGTTAAGGCCAGAAGTGGCAGGCCAAGTAAAATATCGGAGAGGCAAAGGCGAAGGATGGTGAGAACGGTCAAAAACAGCCCACAGACCACCTCCAAAGACCTACAACATCATCTTGCTGCAGATGGTGTCACTGTGCATCGTTCAACAATTCAGCGCACTTTGCACAAGGAGAAGCTGTATGGGAGAGTGATGCGGAAGAAGCCTTTTCCGCACACACCCCACAAACAGAGTTGCTTGAGGTATGCAAACGCACATTTGGACAAGCCAGCTTCATTTTGGAATAAGGTGCTGTGGACTGATGAAACAAAGATTGAGTTATTTGGTCATAACAAGGGACATTATGCATGGCAGCAAAAGAACACAGCGTTCCAAGAAAAACACTTGCTACCCACAGTAAAATTTGGTGGGGGTTCCATCATGCTGTGGGGCTGTGTGGCCAGTGCCGGTGCTGGGAATCTTGTTAAAGTTGAGGGTCGCATGGATTCCACTCAATATCAGCAGATTCTTGGGAATAATGTTGAAGAATCAGTCACAAAGTTGAAGTTACGCCGAGGCTGGATATTTCAACAAGACAACGACCCAAAACACTGCTCAAAATTTACCTGGGCATTTATGCAGAGGAACAAGTACAATGTTCTGGAATGGCCATCCCAGTCCCCAGACCTGAATATCATTGAGAATCTGTGGGATGATTTGAAGCGGGCTGTCCATGCTCGGCAACCATCAAACCTAACTGAACTGGAGATATTTTGTAAGGAGGAATGGTCCAAAATACCTTTATCCAGAATCCAGACACTCATTAGAGGCTATAGGAAGCGTCTAGAGGCTGTTATTTTAGCAAAAGGAGGCTCTACTAAATATTGATGTGATTTTTCTATTGGGGTGCCCAAATTTATGCACCAGTCTAATTTTGTTTTGATGCATATTGCACATTTTCTGTTAATCCAATAAACCTCATTTCACTACTGAAATGTTACTGTGTCCATCAGTTATTTGATAGATCAAAATGAAATTGCTGATCCAAACACCCAATTATTTATAAATGGAAATCATGGAAATTGTCAGGGGTGCCCAAACTTTTTCATACGACTGTATATACACTACCGTTCAAAAGTTTGGGGTCACTTAGAAATGTCCTTGTTTTTGAAAGAAAAACAATTTTTTTGTCCATTAAAATAACATAAAATTGATCCGAAATACAGTGTAGACATTGTTGTAAATGACTTGTAGCTGGAAATGGCAGATTTTTATGGAATATCTACATAGGCATACAGAGGCCCATTATCAGCAACCATCACTCCTGTGTTCCAATGGCACATTGTGTTAGCTAATCCAAATTGATCATTAGAAAGCCCTTTTGCAATTATGTTAGTACAACTGAGAACTGTTGTTCTGATTAAAGAAGCAATAAAACTGTCCTTCCTTAGACTAGTTGAATATCTGGAGCATCAGCATTTGTGGGTTCAATTACAGGCTCAAAATGGCCAGAAACAAAGAACTTTCTTCTGAAACCTGTCAGTCTATTCTTGTTCTGAGAAATGAAGGCTATTCCATGCGAGAAATTGCGAAGATTTCATACAACGCTGTGTTCTACTCCCTTCACAGAACAGCACAAACTGGCTCTAACCAGAATATAAAGAGGAGTGGGAGGCCACGGTGTACAACTGAGCAAGAGGACAAGTACATTAGAGTGTCTAGTTTGAGAAACAGAAGCCTCACAAGTCCTCAACTGGCAGCTTCATTAAATAGTACAGGATCCCGCAGGACGGTTAAGCTAACGTGCGCTAATGTGATTAGCAAGAGGTTGTAAGTAACAAAAAAAATTCCCAGGACATAGATATATCTGATATGCGCAGAAAGCTTAAATTCTTGTTAATCTAACTGCACTGTCCAATTTACAGTAGCTATTACTGTGAAAGAATGCCATGCTATTGTTTGAGGAGAGTGCACAGATATGAACTAGAAAATGTATTAATAAACCAATTAGGCACATTTGGGCAGACTTGATACAACATTTTGAACAGAAATGTAACGGTTCATTGAATCAGTCTGAAACTTTGCAAATACACTGCTGCCATCTAGTGGCCAAAATCTAAATTGCGTCTAAACTGGAATAATACATTGTGGCCTTTCTCTTGCATTTCAAAGATGATTTTAAAAAATTAACGCATGTTTTTTTCTTTGTATTATCTTTTACCAGATCTAATGTGTTATATTCTCCTACATTAATTTCACATTTCCACAATCTTCAAAGTGTTTAATTTCAAATGGTATCAAGAATATGCATATCCTTGCTTCAGGTAATGAGCAACAGGCAGTTAGATTTGGGTATGTCATTTTAGGCAAAAATTTAAAAAAAGGGTTTGATCCTACAACAAAATGTTGTTTAATTGCTGAGCGCTTTGTCCCTACCAGCCTATTGTGTCGCACTCGCAAATGCTTCACAGTGTCAAATCAATTCAAATGAAATTGTTTTGGTCACACACACGTATTTAACAGATGTTATTGCGGCTGTAGCGAAATGCTTCTGCTTCTAGTTCCGACAGTGCAGTAATATCTGACTAGTAATATCTAACAATTCAAAACAAATACCTAATACACACAAATCTAAGTAAAGGAATGGAATTAAGAATATCTAAATATATGGAGGAGCAATGTCAGAGCGGCATAGACTAATAATGCTTACATATCTTGCATTACTCATCTCATATGTATATTCTGTATTCTATACTGTCTACAGTATCTTAAAGTGACTAGTATTCCATTTATTAAAGTGGCCAATGATTTCAAGTCTGTATGTAGGCAGCAGCCTCTCTGTGCTAGTGACGTCTATTTAACAGTCTGATGGCCTTGAGATAGAAGCTGTTTTTCAGTCTCTCGGTCCCAGCTTTGATGGATCTGTACTGACCTCGCCTTCTGGATGATAGCAGGATGAACAGGCAGTGGCTCGGGTGGTTATTGTCCTTGATTATCTTTTTGGCCTTCCTGTGACATAAGGTGCTGTAGGTGTCCTGGAGGGCAGGTAGTTTGTCCCTGGTGTTGCGTTGTGCAGACCGCACCACCCTCTGGAGAGCCCTGCGGTTGTGGGCGGTGCAGTTGCAGTACCAGGCGGTGATACAGCCCGACAGGATGCTCTCAATTGTGCGTCTGTAAACGTTTGTGAAGGTTTTAAGTGACAAGCCAGGTTTCTTAAGCCTCCTGAGGTTGAAGAGGCGCTGTTGAGCCTTCTTCGCCACACTGTCTGTGTGGGTGGACCATTTCAGTTTGTCAGTGATATGTACACCGAGGAACTTAAAACTTTCCACCTTCTCCACTGCTGTCCTGTTGATGTGGATAGGGGGGTGCGTCCTCTGCTTTTTCCTGAAGTCCACGATCATTTCCTTTGTTTTGTTGACATTGAGTGAGAGGTTATTTTCCTGACACCACACTCCCAGAGCCATCTCCTCCCTGTAGGCTGTCACATCGTTGTTGGTAATCAAGCCTTCTACTGTAGTGTAGTCTGCAAACTTGATGATTGAGTTGGAGGCATGCATGGCCACACAGTCAAGGGTAACATGGGTACATGGGACAGGAGGGGGCTGAGCACACACCCTTGTGGGGCCCCCGTGTTGAGGATCAATGAAGTGTAGATATTGTTTCCTACCTTCACCACTTGGGGGCGGCCAGTCAGCAAGTCCAGGACCCATTGCATAGAGCGAGGTTCAGACCCAGGGCCTCGAGCTTAATGGTGAGCTTGGAGGGTACATGGTGTTGAATGCTGGGCTATAGTCAATGAACAGCATTCTTACATAGGTATTCCTCTTGTCCAGATGGGATAGGGATGTATTTCGTTGTAGACTATTGCCTTGAAATAATATAAATAATATATCCTAAATAAGTCATTTTTGTTCCTTCTTAGTCTCCCTGTCTGGCTCCTGACCTATTTAGTGTGTATATGCTGTTTAATATGACATGTAGTCTATTTGAAATGATAAGCGCTTCTTACGTTCACCTTTTCATGTTCATTAAAATAGGCTACTTTTCATTCCAATCATATGGTTTGGTTTCAATACTTCAAAACCAAAATGGTAGGTCCAGTTAGTCACAAAAATAGATGGGTGTTGGTTAAATTGGGATTTTAATGAATGGAGCGAATTTGGGGTGGCAGTTTTTTGTCCTGTGAGAATGGAGTGGTTTTTAGTGGAGCGGTTGGAAAGGATGTGCAGCGCCGGAGCAGTGCGTAAGCCGCTCTGTGAGCAATGAGCGGGATTTCCCACAACTCTGCTCACATACTCTGGTGTGTGTGTGTGCCTGATGAATGTAGAGACAGTATCTCCAGCAGTAGTCTCCAGCAGCAGTCTCCAGCAGCAGTCTCCAGCAGTGCACAGTGTAACCCAACAGTCCTCCGTGGCCAATTAGTACACAGAAGCAATATGACTTGGCACAATGATCGATTTATCTGACCCCACACATGTAGCATATGTAACATGTCACTGTGTCCCCTGTGTGTTGTGTGTGTGTATTTGTAACATGTCAGAGTGTAAGCTATATTAATACATCAGCTAACATGACCCTGGCATCCTCTTAAGGGATCCCACTGTGACTCTGGTGCTATAACAGCTTGTCTGCTATAAGAGGGTAGTCACTAGATGGCCATACTAGAAACAACTTAATTAGCAGTATTGTCGTCAGAAACAATGACAAAGTACTTTGCTCTATTATTAACTCATTTAGCAATAAGGTTTATGGATGAAATGGTATTTGCAGCTACTTCTGTCCTGTCCTGTGGGGACAGGTAGTTGTGATTGTGACAGTATAGAGGGCTCTGTGTGCTATTTTAACCAGCTCTCCCACAGAGACTATGATCAGACCCCTGGGTTGAAAACAGCACTCCCCGTCTCTCTCTCTCTTTTTCTGGGAGGCTTCAGGGACCAGGGAGACAGGGAGAGACAGAGAAGGACTGGAAAGGGAAAGAGAGGAGAGAGCGAAGATAGGAGGAGTTGAGTGGGTAGGAGGCCGAGGAGGAGGACGATGGCTATCAGAGAGTTAGGGTGTAATTGTGTTGGGCAACTCTCTCTCCATCTCTCTTGCTCCATCTCTCCCTCTCTTCTTCCCTCTCTTCTTCCCTCCTTTCTTCCATCCCAGTGACTGCTGTTCTACAGATCTTTCACAGTCACAGTAATCACTGCACCTATAGACAGACATCCATTTAACTGCAGCTACTGTAGCATGGTTCTATGCAGTACCACACATAGGAGTCACACTGTGTGCTTGAGTGGAACACTAAAGTGTATTCTGACATTAACTTGTGTGAGATCCTTTCAGATTCACAGCTCCAACATGGAGAAACACTTTACTGTAGCTATATACAGGTAACTGACAAAATAATGGAAACTTGAGTAAATGAGTGATACAACGTGTATTGAAAGCAGGTGCTTCCACACAGGTGTGGTTCCTGAGTTAATTAAGCAATTAAGACTACCAAGAAACTCTCTGATTTAGTAAAAGGTTTAAGACACTATGTTGTTGTTTCCTTTATTTTGACAGTTACCTGTAGGTCTATAGAATTATGTATGACTTCAATCTCTTTCAGATCAACTGGTCAATATAATACACAGTCTCCCCCTCTCAACCCACTGAGCCTTCTCTAAAACCCATTTGTTTGGGGATATAAAAGTGAAAGACTTTGTGGTAGGATCAATATTTGGTTGCTCTCTGTGGCTGTGTGCATGTGTCTCTGGGGGAGTCTGTGGTGTGAACCTGAGGAGGAGGAGGGTGAATCGGAGGGGAAAGGCATATCTGCCATCTCTCCAAATCTCACACATCAATAAAGTAGAGTTACATGTACTGTATTTCACAGTTTGTCATCATGTCACTCCTCAGAGCACTTTCCATCTCTTTCTCTCACTACCCCTCTGTGGCTCTCCTTTTTCTGTTTGCTCCCTCTCTCTTTCTCTTTCTGTCTCTCCCCTCAGGGATGGTGCCTGTGGCTCTCTCCTCTTTAACATCTCTCTCACAGACTCTCTCTCTCTCCACCGCTCTTCCTCTCTCCTTCTCTCTTTAAAAGCTTAGGGATTTGAGGCTAACCCCTGCAGTATTAGCGCCTGTTGACTCGAGGTGATCGGAGGCACTTGGTCGGGGGCGATGGAAAAACCGTGTTGTGCCCTGGCTGTCCCCTCACACTAACACACACACACATGCACACACAAATGTGGATCTTGAGCAACCTGTCTGGTCCACAAGGTCTTTGCCCCTAATGGCCGGTTGTTACGTCATCTCCCGATGTCTTAAGTACCTGGACGGATGTTGAGCGACCTGGCTGCACACACATACAGAAACACACCAGTGCTAATTTTGTCGGCTATTTTAGATTTAGTTTTAGTCTTAGTCTTTATGACTAAAATACCTTTGTCTTAGCCACATTTGAGTCCTTTCATCCCTCTTAGTTTTAGTTATTATCAGTCGACTAAAATTATGGAAAATGTTTGTGTAGATTTAGTCAGTAATTTTAGTCACATATTAGTCAGTGCATTTTTTCCATTAAATAATTTATATTTACCTTTAATTAACTTCCATCATGTGCACACTCAGCCTTGTCCAATGAAGCCTACTATCCCCTCATATAGCTGGCACATTGCTATTGTGGCAGCCATGATTTACTGTAGACTACAAAGCCTTGGCTACAAGCTAAACAATTTAGGGACACAGTTTTCTCCCCAACATAACCTTGGGATGGGGGTAAATAAGTGATTGCCTTAATAAGAGGAGTATCTGACTTTTCCAAAAATGACAGAAATATTACTGTACTCCTAATATTCAGCAAATAGCATTAATATTTCCAATTGGGAAAAAACAACCGCACTCGCATTTGCGGACCGTGAGAGCAGCAGCACAGATGAAAAGCACATGGGAAAATAGAGTTTTTAATGCGATCAAAGCAAAATAGTCTACATGAAAGTGATGTTTCTAGTTTCGGTGCATCAGTTCAAAAAGATTGACGAGTGACTGAAGTGACCGCCTGAGAGCTGTCTGGGAGAACCGGGCAGATCAGCTCAATTAGACCGTGCAACTGAAAGGTTCATTCTGTCAATGAGAGGGTTGCTTTAAATATTCTGCAAAGGCATGCATGCTTATGATTGGACTAAACAGATGAAATAGAGCTTCATGTCAAAATGGATGTCCGTTAGTCTCGTGGAATTTTCATCAAATGTTCGTCTAGTCACATTTTCATCAACTAAAATGAAAACTATTTTGTTATAGTTATCGGGTTTTTTCCATTTCATCTCATCTCGTTATCATCATTAGTTTTTGTCAGGAAAAATAGGTTGGTGACAAATATTTTTTGTCAAAGTTATTTTGGACGAAATTACCACTGACACACACACACACACACACACACACACACACACACACACACACACACACACACACACACACACACACACACACACACACACACACACACACACACACAGACATGTCACAGAGAGCAGAGCAAATCTTATGCATGGTAGGTCACCAGGACCCCTAGGACCCCTCGCTCTATGGCCGTCTAGATATTGCCCACCTCCAAAAAAATTATAACAGTCAGGGATCGAGAGTGCTCAAGCACTCAGAGGTCCCCAGAGTAATAATAGAAACAGCGTACACACATACACGCACACACAAACACACAGATGCAGGAGGGTCAGAACTGGACATAACCAAAGTCACGCTCCATTGAACCCCTAGATCAAACCCTGTTCTCATGAGTTGAACTGTATAGACGAAGTCTGTCATGTCGGCCATGTTTAAACACAATAAGAGCTTTAAGGTTGAAAACAAACCAGACAGGAATTAATGACAGTCATTACGCTGCAGCAAAAACTACTCACTTCTAACTGGTCATTTCACTATTTTACCCTAATTAAAGCACAAGTACAGCTAGGCTGCAGCTCTAAGATGTTATATTGCTCCTGGTGGAAGAATTCTGACAGACTGCTTCAAACACCAGTGTGTGTGTGCGTGTGTGTGTGTATTAGATCTCTCAGCTCCTCTTTAATCGTTTATGACTGTAGCTGGAGGCTGTTTGGCAAAACATTTGCGTCCGTTTAGTGCCTTAAATTAGCTGTGATCCCTCCTCCATACACACACACACACACACACACACACACACACAGAGTCTGACCTGACTAATGCTTCCAAACACCATTTGTCTCTAACACGCGACTGAGTACGCGCGGACATGGCTGTTTGATTTCACTTCGCTTTCCCCTTCCTGCACGGAGTTCCAAGCTCCATATCTCTATGACGATTAACGAGGGAGAGAGAGCAAGGTTTTATGTTGAAGGTTAAAGCGTTTTAAATAGTCTATGAAAAGAGAGGCAGTCTCTCTCGCTCTCTCTCACAATTCAATTCAAGGCACTTTATTGGCATGGGAAACATATGTTAACATTGCCAAAGCAAGTGAAGTAGTTAATATACAAAAGTGAAATAAACAATAAAAATGAGCAGTAAACATTACACTCACAGAAGTTCCAAAAGAATAAAGACATTCAAATGTTATAATATGTATATATACAGTGTTGTAATTACATGCAAATGGTTAAAGTACAAAAGGGGAAATAAATAAACATAAATATAGGTTGTATTTACAATGGTGTTTGTTCTTCACTGGTTGCCCTTTTCTTGTGGCAACAGGTCACACATCTTGCTGCTGTGATGGCACACTGTGGTATTTCACCCAGTAGAAATGGGAGTTTATCAAAATTGGGTTTGTTTTCGAATTATTTGTGGAGGTTAGGAAGTGCCTGTGTGAGGTAGGGTCGTACTCTACGGATGTTGTACCTGCAGGAGCGAGTCACTGCTTTGTTTGCAGAGAACGACAGAGTGTTGTCCAGGGTCACACCAAGGTTCTTTACAACCTGGTAGCAACATGGTAACAACCTAGTAGAAACCTGGTAACAACAGTCAATCAGAATGGGTCTGAGAGCTCCAATTCAGAAAAATGACACTAACAGCCAGCTGCAGAGAGAGAGAGAGAGAGACAGAGAGTCACCGGAACGTTTTGATTAATAAACTTTGTCTGACACTATGATGGGAGCTGACCTTTCTAAGATGAAAGACTTGGAAAAGACGGAGATGGAGAGCGAGACGGGACTCCGAGCTACGGACCTCCGCGGGGGAGGTCTGAGTGACAGACAGAGAGAGTCTGTGGAGAGCGAGAGAGAGAGAGAGAGAGAGAGAGGGAGAGAGAGAGAGAGTCTGTGGAGAGCAAGAGAGAGAGGGAGAGAGAGAGAGAGAGGAAGAGAGACAGAGAGAGTCTGTGGAGAGCAAGAGAGAGAGAATGAGAGGGCGGTGGGTGTGTAGAGTGTAGAGCGTAGAGGTCCTTTTGAAATATTATCATTTTAATACAGTATCAATAAGTAACATAGTACTTGTTTGAATTGTTGCACTGTCAAAGTATGAACCCTGTGGTGCAGTGTCAGAGAGAGACAGAGAGAGTATCAGAGAAAATAAGTTGTCATTCAATGACAGCACAGCAGGAGTGGGACATCTGTGTGTGGCATATGTCACTGTGACACTTAACATCAGTCGCTCAGACAGCTGTCTCTCAGAACTGCACTGTAACAGATAGGACAGAGACAGAGACAGAGACAGAGACAGAGACAGGGACGGACGGACGGACGGACGGACGGACGGAGGGACACACATACGCCCAGGCCGTAAGCAAGCAAACAGGCCCAACCCCCACTCTTTTACACTAGCCCAAGCCAATGGCATGTACCAGATGCTCAGCAGGCTCTGCTCACACTTACTGGTCTGAGACCAAATCACACGATTAACAACATTGGACATTTTATGGAACACAAAGCCTTCGCTATCTCATCCTGGAATATCCAAGGCCTGAGGTCATCTGCTTTTGGCCTAAAGAGCAGGAACCTGGACTTCACCAAAAAAATCTGAAATACAGACATTGTCATCCTCCAAGAAAGATGGTATAGAGGAGATGGACCCACTGGTTTCCCTTTAGGTTACAGAGAGCTGGTAGTCCCATCCACCAAACTACTAGGAATAAAACAGGGAAGGGATTCAGGGGTTGTGCTAATTTGGTATAGAGCAGACCTAACTCACTCTATTAAATTAATCAAAACATGAATATTTTACATTTGTCTAGAAATTCAAAAATGTATCTCAACAGCGAAAAATGTCCTCCTATGTGCTACCTATATCCCCCCCACTAGAATCTCCATACTTTATTGAAGACAGCTTCTCCATCCTGGAGGGGGAAATCAATCATTTCCAGGCCCAGGGACATGTACTAGTCTGTGGCGCCCTAAATGCCAGAACTGGGCAAGAACCTGACACCCTCAGCACACAGTGTGTCACGTCCTGACCATAGAACGTTGTTATTTTCTATGGTAGAGTAGGTCAGGGCGTGACAGGGGGTGTTTGTCTGTTTTTGTATTTCTATGTTCAGTTTCTAGTTTTGTATTTCTATGTTGGTGTTGTTTGGGTTGATCTCCAATTGGAGGCAGCTGATCCTTGTTACATCTAATTGGAGGTCATATTTAAGTTGATGTTTGTCCCACCTGTTTTTGTGGGTGATTATATTTTCAGTTGTGTGTTTTCTCTCTGTGTCATGGTTTGTTGTTTTTTGTTAGTTCAAGTATTTATGTATTGCATTACATTTCACGAATAAATAAAGATGTGGAACTACAAACACGCTGCATTTTGGTCCAATCCTTTCGACAACCGTGAGACAAACACCTACCTGGAGATGAGAGCATTCCCTCCCCCATATGCCCCCCTAGGCACAACTACGACAACATAACCAACAAAAACTCCTGCAGCTCTGTCACACGCTGGGTATGTATATAGTCAATGGTAGGCTTCGAGGGGAATCCTACGGTAGGTATAACTAAAGCTCATCTCTTGGCAGTAGTACTGTAGACTACTATATCACTGACCTCAACCCAGAGTCTCTCAGAGCATTCACAGTCAGCCCACTGACACCTTTATCAGATCACAGCAAAGTCACAGTCTACTTGAACAAAGCCATACTCAATCATGAGGCATCAAAGCCAAAGGCACTGAATAATATTAAGAAATGCTATAGATGGAAGGAAAGTAGTATGAAAACCTACCAAAAAAACAACTAGGCAACAACAAATTCAATCCCTTTTAGACAACTTGCTGGACAAAACGTTTCACTGTAATAGTGAAGGCATAAACGTGGCAGTAGAAAATCTAAACAGTATATTTGACCTCTCACCTTCCCTATCAAATCTAAAAATGTCAAGCAGAAAACCTAAGAAAATTAACTACAATGACAAATGGTTTGATGAAGAATGCAAAAACCTAAGAAAGAAATTGAGAAACCTATCCAACCAAAAACATAGAGACCCAGAAAATCTGAGCCTACACCTTCACTATGGTGAATCACTAATACAATACAGAAATACACTACAGAAAAAGAAGGAACAGCATGTCAGAAATCAGCTCAATGTAATTGAAGAATCCATAGACTCTAATCACTTCTGGGAACATTAGAAAACACTAACCAAACAACAACACGAAGAGCTATCTATCCAAATGGAGATGTATGGATAAACCACTTCTCCAATATTTTTGACCCTATAACAAAGACCAAACAGCAAAAACATAAACATGATCAAATACAAATCTTAGAATAAACTATTAAAGACTAACAAAACCAACTGGAATCTCCAATTACAATAAACGAACTACAGGACAAAATACAGACCCTCCAACCAAAAAAGGCCTGTGGTGTTGATGGTATCCTAAATTAAATGATAAAAAATACAGACCACAAATTCCAATTGGCTATACTTAAACGCTTTAACATCATCCTTAGCTCTGGCATCTTCCCCAATATTTGGAACCAAGGACAAATTTGACCTCAGTAACTACCGGGGGATATGCGTCAACAGCAACCTTGGGGAAATCCTCTGCATTATCATTAACAGCAGACTTGTACATTTCCTCAGTGAAAACAATGTACTGAGCAAATGTCAAATTGGCTTTTTAGTAAACTCCCGTATGACAGACCATGTATTCACCCTGCACACCTTAATTGACAAACAAACAAACAAACAAAGGCAAAGTCTTCTCATGCTTTGTTGATTTCAAAAAAGCTTTTGACTCAATTTGGCATGAACGTCTGCTATACAAATTAATGGAAAGTGGTTTTGGGGGAAAAACATACAACATTATAAAATCCATGTACACAAACAACAAGTGTGTGGTTAAAATTTGCAAAAAATACACACATTTCTTTCTACCGGGCCGTGGGGTGTGACAGGGATGCAGCTTAAGCCCCATCCTCTTCAACATATATATCAATGAATTGGTGAGGGCACTAGAACAGTCTACAGCACCCGGCCTCACCCTACTAGAATCCGAAGTCAAATGTCTACTGTTTGCTGATGATCTGGTGCTTCTGTCACCAACCAAGGAGGACCCACAGCAGCACCTAGATCTACTGCACAGATTCTGTCAGACCTGGGCCCTGACAGTAAATCTCAGTAAGACAAAAATAACGGTGTTCCAAAAAAGGTCCAGTCGCCAGGACCACAAATACAAATTCCATCTAGAGCACACAAAAAAACGATACATACCTCGGCCTAAACATCAGCGCCACAAGGCAAGAAGGGCCTTCAATGCAATCAAAAGGAACATCAAATTCGACATATCAATTAGGATCCGGCTAAAAATGCTTTAATCAGTTATAGAACCCATTGCCCTTTATGGTTGTGAGGTCTGGGGTCCATTCACCAACCAAGCATTCACAAAATGGGACAAACACCAAATTGAGACTCTACATGCAAGAGAGAGAGAGAGAGAGAAACTTTAGCAGAAAGAGAGTAACACTGAGTTCCATACTGACTCAATCTTGATTCAGAACAGAGCTCCTGTAACCTTATTCACCCTCTTTTCCTCCTTCCCTCCTCCTCCTCTCCTCCTCTCTATCCCTCCTTCCCTATCCTCCTGCTAGTCCCTCCACTGAGAGAGAGGGAGGTGCGTCATCTGACGTAGGACAGTGGGGGTGGGATCAATTCAAATTTCAAATGGTCAATTCAGACAGTGAATGAAGGAGGGAAGTCACTTTCTGAATTTACTGAATAGAAAACTGGATTGACTCCAACCCTGAACCCAACTCCTACATAGACTGTCTGTCTGTCTGTATCTAAGTCTGACTGCATATCATAAATCCATAGAGTAGATGAAACAGCTCCAGCAGTACATGACTCACACACTTCATATCTAAAAAAAAAAAAAAAAGGTTTTATTGTCACATACACCGGATAGGTGCAGTGAAATGTGTTGATTTACAGGGTCAGCCATAGAAGTACAAAGCCCAGGAGCAGATTTTTCACCCTAGGTATTCAAAGCAGCAACCTTTTGGTTACTGCCCAACGCTTTAACAGCTAGGCTACCTGCTGCCCCATCTATCTATCAGGCCTTTTATGTTGTCTCCGTTGTTTGATGTGGTTCTCTGCTAAACTGCCTTATTTGCAGGTGTGTGTGTGTGTGTGTATGTGTGTGTGTATGTGTGTGTGTGTGTGTGTGTGTGTGTGTGTGTGTGTGTGTGTGTGTGTGTGTGTGTGTGTGTGTGTGTGTGTGTGTGTGTGTGTGTGTGTGTGTGTGTGTGTGTGTGTGTGTCAGAGAATGCACCCTGTTAGCTGAACACCATCCCTCTCCTTGTCAGATACTTTCCAGTCAGCAATACCACCCCATTATCTGATGCTGTCTGCTAAAATGCTAACTCAGTGAGACACAACAACGACTGGTTATTTTGTTGTGGTTGTGGAGAAAGGCTGTCTTGTCATTAATTGTGTATCAGCCTGTGCTGTAAGCCCTGGGCTGTGTCAGATGCTGAGGCCCTGGCTCATCTGTTTGGGTTAGACTGTAGACATGCAGAGGCCTGGCCTCATTCAGCTGCCACTCATCTAGCTCTAGGGGACACACAGGAGAGTGGCAGAGGAGGAGAGGAAGGGTAAAGGAGGAGTGGGAAGACTAGAGAGAGATATGAACACACACACTAGGCCAGGAGGTATGGGCTGTCTGGCTGACTACCAGTCTCTGGATCCCCTCGTCTGTAAGCAGCACCACAGCCGGCCATTTGTCAAGGTTTAGCTGCCTCTCTCTCTCTTCAATTCAAAGGGCTTTTTTGAAATGGGAAACATATGTTTACATTGCCAAAGCAAGTGAAATAGATAATAAACAACAATGAAATAAACAATATAAAATGAAAAGAACAGTAAACATTACACTCACAAAAGTTCCAAGGGAATAGAGACATTTAAAATGTCATATTATGGCTATAAACAGTGTTGTAACTATGTGCAAATAGTTATAGTAGAAAAGGGAAAATAAATAAACATAAATATGAGTTGTATTTACGATGGTGGTTGTTCTTCATTGACAACAGGTCACAAATCTTGGTGTTATGATGGCACACTGTGGAATTTAACTCAATAGATATGGGAGTTTTGTGGCAGTGTGCACATAGCCTGTCTTCTCTTGAGAGCCAGGTCTGCCTATGCCTGCCTCTCTCAATAGCAAAGCTATGCTCACCTAGTCTGTACATAGTCAAAGCTTTCCTTAATTGTGGATCGGTCACAGTGGTCATTTTAGTTTGCTCAGTTTTTTTGTTAATTCTTTCAAATGTGGCAAGTAATTCTCTTGTTGTTTTCTCGTGATTTGGTTGGTTGGTTGGGTGTATGTGTGTGTGTGTGTGTGTGTGTGTGTGTGTGTGTGTGTGTGTGTGTGTGTGTGTGTGTGTGTGTGTGTGTGTGTGTGTGTGTGTGTGTGTGTGTGTGTGTGATTGTGTGAGTGTGTGTGTGTGTGTGATTGTGTGAGTGTGTGTGTGTGTGTGTGTGTGTGTGTGTGTGTGTGTGTGTGTGTGTGTGTGTGTGTGTGTGTGTGTGGGGCTGCTTGGTCTGTTTGAGAGAGTGTGTGTAGCTGCTGGGTCTGTTTGAGAGAGTAGGGTTTGGGAATCACTTAACTTCTTTCACTAGCTGTTATGTCTGGATCAGCCAGAGGGGGAGAGGGACACAGAGAGAGAGAAGGATCTGGAGAGACTCTGACAGGATTGTCTCTTGCTCTCAGATGCAAACACACACAAGACACTGTCATATTGCTTTCAGTTGCTGTGGGTTTTGTACCCAAAAACTCAAACACAGGATGCAGTCAACAGCAGTATCATAGCAACCATGTAATGGAGGATGCAGACTATGTGTCCGTGTGCATGGATCTTTTAGTGATGGCTGTAAACAATGTGGAAAAGGTCATTCAGCTCGGTATGAATAGCAGGTACTGTAGGGATATTTGTCACACTTCAGTCTGATTGGCTATTGAGTTTCAGTCTTCTTGATTTTTATATTGTTTTCTTGCTACAACGCAGCCTCCAAAGAAAATGGAGACATTTGACTAATAAGGTGCTTTGAAGGTGTTTCACACGGAGTGTGTGTGTGTGTGTGTGTGTATAATTTCCATTATGTGTGCAGCAGGGTGAAAAGCTCTAGATGGGGTATGATATGATACATCCTTCTGACAACCTAATCTAATATCAACTCCTTCTAAACACTGGCTCAATTGGCTGCCACTGGGATTACACCCCAAATGGCACCCTATTTCTTTTATAATGCACTACTTTTGACCAGGACCCATAGGGCTCTGGTCAAAAGTAGTGCACTATATAGGGAATAAGATTCCATTTGGGACACATCCAGACAGTCCATGGTATTTCCATACACATACAGGGTTGAATCATAATATACCACAGTATATATCTGTCTCTCTCTCTGAGTACATTCAACAGTCCATTCTAACCCGCTCTGGCTTATAGATGCTGCCACGACAACCAAGCAACCGTGGTACGACTGGTAATGATCCATGGAAAACATAGGTCTCTCTCCTCTCTCTACCATTTTCTCTCTCTCCCTCACGTTTTTATGTCAGTCCATCTTCATATGGTTGACAGTGAGTATTGCTCTGTAGAGAGATATTACTGAACTATGCTGGTTGCTCTTGCAGTGAATAAAATTAAACATATTCTATTAAATAACAAATAACAACATGATACTGTTAAAACCCTACTATATAAATATCCCTTGGCTCCTCTACCCGTCTAGAATAGCTCAGTGGGTAAGAGCAAGGTGATAGCAACGCCAGGGTTGTGGGTTTGATTCCCGCAATGCCATAGTGAAGAGAGACTGACAGGGCTTTGTCTGTATGTCAGTCATGGACTCCCTCCTCTCTCTCTCACACAGACAGATTTCCCCTCTCCTTTGAAGAGAGTACTATGTGTGATGATACAGTCTCTTCCCTGGAAAAGAGGCTTGAAGTGTGGAGAGAGAACCCTCTCCCTCCCTCTCTCCTCCTGACCCATCTCGGTCCTTCCCAGTAGCAGCGTGTGGCTAAAATCACTGGGGAAGAAAATGCCATATTACAACCTATGTGTTATGATTATTGTGTTGTTTGCTCTATAACCTGTTAGTTCATATGCCTTGACACCATGATAGATAGGCCTTAGGCCGAGACAATAAGAAGACACAGTGGGAGAATACATTCAACCACACTTTTGTTTCATCACAAAACCGGAGAGCAACATCTGTCCACCAAACATATTGCAAGTAACAAACAGTTACATGACCTACAGCGTGGTCAAGCAAGTTAATGTTTTCGACATTTCCAGACTACTAAAGGTACCGCAAGTTTCAAAGAAAACAGGCACTGCCTCCACTATTCCAACTTCAACATTAACTTCAAGATTTCAACATAATTTCATCACCCATGCTTAGTCTAATACAGTGATAACCAAAATATACCAAAAATGATTTAGTTCAATCAACGTAAGCTAAGTATGATGTGGCGGTCCATGGAACTGATTTCTGTGTGTGTGTGTGTGTGTGTGTGTGTGTGTGTGTGTGTGTGTGTGTGTGTGTGTGTGTAAGTAGAAAAAACATGTTGATTCACCCTACTAGAGAAACGCCAATGCCATCCCCCTCTTTAACGGTGGTCTTAAAGGTCTATGACTGTCATACAGTACACACTTTAGTTGTTGTCCTACCTGGCTAAAATGCTTGCTCACTAGCCTAACTTCCTTTCATGGGCAACAATGTGCCAGGTAAAACAGTAAAACATGAATCTACTACATGTTGAACTTCCATCCTCTCAAGGCAGGGGCACAATATATGAATTTATGGTTGGATCAGAATCACCGTTATAATCATTGGGCAGTACGGAGATTTAAGAAAGTCCAAATGCCTATCTGCATCCATGGCTAATTTAGGAAATGGATGATTTTAGCTAGCTAGCTAGCCACCGGAGGACAACGACATAACAAGATGCAACATTTTAATTTGATGACGTTTGGCTTCTGATGTGATTGGTGTGAAGCCAAATCCAAACTGGCTTCCCTTGACACTTTTTTTTGGTGCACCAGGACCATTGACAAAAAACAACTTTCTATCACTGGATTCAAACCAGAGGCAGATGCTTACACCCATCCGCCATCCCGTCCAAGGTAAGATCACTCACTGTTGCCCCTAGTGGCCAGTTTCCATGTCATCTGGATGGACGTCAAATATTGACTTGTATCATGGGTGACCTGGCTGCTCCTGCCACCGTCTCTCCTCTCATCTGTTAACCTGCTATTAGCAAGTCTAATGTATAATATTTAATTTTTAATTTAACTAGACGAGTCAGTTAAGAACCAATTCTTATTTACAATGACAGCCTAGGAACAGTGGGTTAACTGCCTTGTTCAGGGGCAGAACAACAGATTTTTACCTTGGGGATTCGATCTAGCAACCTTTCAGTGACTGGCCCAACGCCCTAACCACTAGGCTACCTGCTGCCCCAATGTAAGGGTATTCTAGTGTGAGGATTCATGAGTTTGAGAGTATATGTGTGTGTGTGTGTGTGTGTGTGTGTGTGTGTGTGTGTGTGTGTGTGTGTGTGTGTGTGTGTGTGTGTGTGTGTGTGTGTGTGTGTGTGTGTGTGTGTGTGTGTGTGTGTGTGTGTGTGTGTGTGTGTGTGCGCATACGTACATTCATGTGTATGTTTGTGTGTTCCTGTTCATGTGTGTCTGGGTGTGTGTGTGTGTGTCTGGGTGTGTGTGTGTCTGGGTGTGTGTGTGTGTGTGTGTGTGTGTGTGTGTGTGTGTGTGTGTGTGTGTGTGTGTGTGTGGTTATTTAGCTGCCTGATTCCCTCTTTCTGCTTTCCAGGCACTTTGACAATGTTTTCCTCAAGCTCCATTACTCCACTTACAGAGATGGGGTGAGGTGAGGATCACATCAGGGGGTAGATTTATGCAGGAAGGTCAGGGAAATAGGGAGACAGAAAGATCTTAAAGGGGGTATGGTAGAGAATGAGGGTTAGATCTGGAAGAAGGATTAACAATTAGAGGAAGGGGCAAAGGGGCAAAAGAAAGGAAGTGGAGAGGAAAAGGGGGACAGGAAGGGGAGAGGAAGAGGGGGAAAGGAAGGGGAGAGGAAGAGGGGGAAAAGGAAGGGGAGGGGAAGAGGGGGAAAGGAAGGGGAGAGGAAGAGGGGGAAAGGAAGGGGAGAGGAAGAGGGGGAAAAGGAAGGGGAGAGGAAGACGGGGAAAGGAAGGGGAGGGGAAGAGGGGGAAAAGGAAGGGGAGAGGAAGAGGGGGAAAAGGAAGGGGAGAGGAAGACGGGGAAAGGAAGGGGAGGGGAAGAGGGGGAAAAGGAAGGGGAGAGGAAGACGGGGAAAGGAAGGGGAGAGGAAGAGGGGAAAAGGAAGGGGAGAGGAAGAGGGGGAAAGGAAGGGGAGAGGAAGAGGGGGAAAGGAAGGGGAGAGGAAGAGGGGGAAAAGGAAGGGGAGGGGAAGAGGGGGAAAGGAAGGGGAGAGGAAGAGGGGGAAAGGAAGGGGAGAGGAAGAGGGGGAAAAGGAAGGGGAGAGGAAGACGGGGAAAGGAAGGGGAGGGGAAGAGGGGGAAAAGGAAGGGGAGAGGAAGAGGGGGAAAAGGAAGGGGAGAGGGAAGACGGGGAAAGGAAGGGGAGGGGAAGAGGGGGAAAAGGAAGGGGAGAGGAAGACGGGGAAAGGAAGGGGAGAGGAAGAGGGGAAAAGGAAGGGGAGAGGAAGAGGGGGAAAAGGAAGGGGAGAGGAAGACGGGGAAAGGAAGGGGAGGGGAAGAGGGGGAAAAGGAAGGGGAGAGGAAGACGGGGAAAGGAAGGGGAGGGGAAGAGGGGGAAAAGGAAGGGGAGAGGAAGACGGGGAAAGGAAGGGGAGGGGAAGAGGGGGAAAAGGAAGGGGAGAGGAAGACGGGGAAAGGAAGGGGAGAGGAAGAGGGGAAAAGGAAGGGGAGAGGAAGAGGGGGAAAAGGAAGGGGAGGGGAAGAGGGGGAAAAGGAAGGGGAGAGGAAGACGGGGAAAGGAAGGGGAGGGGAAGAGGGGGAAAAGGAAGGGGAGAGGAAGAGGGGGACAGGAAGGGGAGAGGAAGAGGGGGAAAAGGAAGGGGAGAGGAAGAGGGGGAAAAGGAAGGGGAGAGGAAGAGGGGGAAAAGGAAGGGGAGGGGAAGAGGGGGACAGGAAGGGGAGAGGAAGACGGGGAAAGGAAGGGGAGGGGAAGAGGGGGAAAAGGAAGGGGAGAGGAGGTTGGATTCGAAAGAATGGTTAGCGGAAGACAATGGTTGAGGGGGGAGAGGATGGAGCGAGAGGAAATGGGGTAGGGGGGTAGGCACAGAGAGGCGAGCCAAGGGTAGTAAAGGGTGGGAAGAGGGATTAGTGTGGATAAGGGGAAAGAGGGAAAGTGGATGAAAAGAGGGAAGGGGAACGTCTTGAGGGCTTGGTTGGAGGGAGAGGGGAGAGAAGGGGGTGTAAAGAAAATGGAGAAGAGAGTGGGGGGTGAGGGGACTATAAAGGTAGGAGGGGAGACAAAGGTTGTGAGGGGGTGGTTAAGGGGGATGGAAGAAACAGGGGGGGTTGGGGAACGAAGAGGATGTAGGGGGCTGTTGGGAAACGGGGTCTCCTGCCAACTTGCCTGTTTAGCAAACATGATTTGCATAGAACTGATGCGGTGGAGTTTTGTGTCATAGTAATTAGCATACATTTGCATCAAATGTATCTGCGTCCCAATCTTTGCTGCAATTCTGTCTGATGCACAAAATAAATCAACAAACACACTGATGCATCCAAACGGACAAAAACACACATACACACACACACACACACACACACACACATATGGACAGACACACACACACACACAGCGCAAACAAACAAAAGATAATGTAAAATATACTGTGTCTGTTAAATGTATGTATAAGCTGGAAGTAGAAGCCTAAGTGTTGTTGTTCATTAGTTTAATCCAGTTAGGGGAAAATAATATAGGAAAATATATTTAAAATATTATATATATTTACAAAAAAAGTTAAGGTATACACAGAGACAACTGAGCTGGGACTGGGTTTGGTTCGGGTGAGCGTGCGTGCGTGTGTGTGTGTGTGTGTGTGTACATAGTGGGGCAACAGTAATCTTTGGAGGTCATGTGTGTTTGCATAGTGAGACTGGGCTTTCCTCATGACACACATTGATGCTTCACACTGATCACACACACACACAATACGTGTTAGCCCACTGAGCTATAGACTGGCATTAGATCAGGGAGCTAACAAAGTTCTGCAGGTCTTAGGTATGAGTGCTTCACCAATCCCCCTCCACTACACACACACACACACACACACACACACACACACACACACACACACACACACACACACACACACACACACACACACACACTTCCAAGGGCAAACTGGTAACTTGGCTCATTAATTCAATGAAATATAAAGAAGAGAAAAAGAAGAGAGAAAGATTCCTCCACGAATCACTTCATCCTCTGATCAATCACAACTACAGAGCTTGAAATAACACACGTCCTGCTCCCAGGCACCAACCATTGATCAAACCATTTTGTGTGTGTGTGTGTGTGTGTGTGTGTGTGTGTGTGTGGGAATCTACATGGGAGCACAGGCATCAATCCTCTGGAGCTTTTATTCTGTCTTTAATATGTGACTGTGGGAGAGAGAGATGGTGCAGTGGGGAAGGAATAAAAAGATATCTCTGGACTAAACACTTCTGGTTCTCATTCTTCTTCCTCTCTGATCACATAACACATAAGAGGTCAGTGGAGTGAATCCTCTGACCAGTCAGTCACAATAATCATTCAATGTCTATCTTTGTGGTGCTGGGAATATGGACACTTATTGTCATTGGACAGCTCTCCCTGTTTTCCGATATCTGATTGGTTGTTAAACCTGTGTGAGGGGGTCCCCTCCATTGCCGTTGCGTTACAATAATACAGTTGAAGTCGGAAGTTTACATACACTTAGGTTGGAGTCATTTAAACTTGTTTTTCAACCACTCAACAAATTTCTTGTTAACTTCTTATGGATGGTGGCAGTATTGAGTCGCTTGGATGACTGACGTGCCCAAAGTAAACTGCCTCCTACTCACTCCCAGAAACTAAGATATGCATATTATTAGTAGATTTGGATAGAAAACACTCTGAAGTTTCTAAGACTGTTTGAATGATGTCTGTGAGTATAACAGAACTCATATGGCAGGCAAAAACCCAAGAAAAAATCCAACCAGGAAGTGATTTGTAGTTTTATCTAATCCCTGTTCAAACTACAGTGTCTGCGGGGTCATTTTGCACTTCATAAGGCTTCCATTGGCTGTCAACAGCCTTTAGAAACTTGTTTCATGCGTCTCCTGTTACTGGGCAGAGAATAGGAGCTCAGTCTATCAGTGAGTTGTTTACTGGGACCAGTGAGTTGTTTACTGCGCAGGCACGTTTAACGTGCCGCTCCTTCTTTTTCTTCTGTAATGAACACCCTATTGTCCAGTTGGAATATTATCAACGTTTTACGTTAAAAAGACCCTAAGGATTGATTGTAAACATCATTTGACATGTTTCTACGAACGGTAATGGAACTATTTGACTTTTTGTCTCTTGTTTTACGCTCACGCATTATGCCTTTGGATAGTGATGTGTACAAACGAACAAAACGGAGGTATTTGGACATAAATATGGAGTATTTCGAACAAAAAGAACATTTCTTGTGGAAGTAGGAGTCCTGGTAGTGTATTCCGACCAAGATCAGCAAAGGTAAGGGAAGATTTATAATACTAATTCTGAGTTTAGTTGACTCCAGAACTTTGCTGGTATCTGTATAGCTTGCTTTGATGGTTGAGCTCTGTACTCAGAATATTGAAAAATGTGCTTTCGCCGAAAAGCTATTTTAAAATAGCTTTTCGTAGTAGTATATCTACAATTCTTTCAATAACTGTTGTAAATTTTATCAACGTTTATGATGAGTATTTTTGTAAATTGATGTGCACATTCAACGGAAGTTTTGGGAGGCAAACATTTCTGAACATCACGCGCCAATGTAAAATGGGGTTTATGGATATAAATATGAACTTTATCGAACAAAACATACGTGTATTTTGTAACATTGAGTCCAGGGAGTGTCATCAAAGGTTAGTAATTAATTTTAGCTGACTTTCTGGTTTTTGTGACGCCTCTACTTGCTTGGAAAATGGCAGTGTGGTTTTTCTTGTTTAGGTGCTGTCCTAACATAATCAAATGTTTTGCTTTCGCCGTAAAGCCTTTTTGAAATCGGACACTATGGTTAGATTCAGGAGAATTTTATCTTTAAAATGGTGTATAATACTTGTATGTTTGAGAAATTTTTATTATGAGATTTTTGTTGTTTTGAATTTGCCGCCGTGCACTTTCACTGGCTGTCGTCATATCGATCCCGCTAACGGGATTCAAACCATAAGATTAAGGACAACAAAGTCAAGGTATTGGAGTGGCCATCACAAAGCCCTGACCTCAATCCCATAGAACATTTGTGGGCAGAACTGAAAAAGTGTGTGCGAGCAAGGAGGCCTACAAACCTGACTCAGTTACACCAGCTCTGTCAGGAGGAATGGGCCAAAATTCACCCAACTTATTGTGGGAAGCTTGTGGAAGGCTACCCGAAACGTTTGACCCAAGTTAACCTCTCTAGGGTATGTGGGACGAAATCGTCCCACCTACACAACAGCCAGTGGAATCCCGTGGCGCGATATTCAAATACCTTAGAAATGCTATTACTTCAATTTCTCAAACATATGACTATTTTACACCATTTTAAAGACAAGACTCTCGTTAACCTCTCTAGGGTAGGGGTCAGTATTTGCACGGCCGGATAAAAAACGTACCCGATTTAATCTGGTTATTACTACTGCCCAGAAACTAGAATATGCATATAATTATTGGCTTTGGATAGACAACACCCTAAAGTTTCTAAAACTGTTTGAATGGTGTCTGTGAGTATAACAGAACTCATATAGCAGGCAAAAACCTGAGAAGATTCCTAACCTTTGATGATCTTCATCAGATGACACTCCTTGGACATTATGTTATACAATACATGCATGTTTTGTTCAATCAAGTTCATATTTATATCAAAAACCAGCTTTTTACATTAGCATGTGACGTTCAGAACTAGCATACCCACCGCAAACTTCCGGTGAATTTACAAAATTACTCACGATAAACGTTCACAAAAAACATAACAATTATTTTAAGAATTATAGATACAGAACTCCTGTATGCAATCGCTATGTCCGATTTTAAAATAGCTTTTCGGCAAAATCACATTTTGCAATATTCTGAGTAGATAGCTCGCCATCACGGGCTAGCTATTTTGACACCCACCAAGTTTGGCACTCACCAAACTCAGATTTACTATAACAAAAATTGGATTACCTTTGCTGTTCTTCGTCAGAATGCACTCCCAGGACTTCTACTTCATCCACAAATGTTGTTTTGGTTCAAAATAATCCATAGTTATGTTCAAGACACTATCCGAAGGGTGACGAAGGGTGACGCGCGGACGCGTATTGTGACAAAATATTTCTAAATATTCCATTACCGTACTTCGAAGCATGTCAACCGCTGTTTAAAATCAATTTTTATGCGATTTTTCTCGTAAAAAAGCGATAATATTCCGACCGGGAAACGTCCTTTCCGTTCAAAGACTCAAAATCTAAAATGGACTCTTCACGTGCACGCGTACACCCGTCTCATTGTTCTCAGATCGACCACTTACCAAATGCATTACTGTTTTTCAGCCTGGGACACCAGAGTCATCATTCAACGTTCTGGCGCCTTCTGAGAGCCTATGGGAGCCATAGGAAGTGTCACGTTACAGCAGAGATCCTTTGTTTTCAATAAAGGGAGTGTAGAAGGCCAAGAAATGGTCAGAAAGGGCACTTCCTGTACAGAATCTTCTCAGGTTTTTGCCTGCCATATGAGTTCTGTTATACTCACAGACACCATTCAAACAGTTTTAGAAACGTTAGGGTGTTTTCTATCCAAATCAAACAATTATATGCATATTCTAGTTTCTGGGCAGTAGTAATAACCAGATTAAATCAGGTACGTTTTTTATCCGGATGTGAAAATACTGCCCCCTACCCTAGAGAGGTTAAACAATTTAAAGGCAATGCTAGCAAATACTAATTGAGTGTATGTAAACTTCTGACCCACTGGGAATGTGATGAAAGAAATAAAAGCTGAAATAAATCACTCTCTCTACTATTATTCTGACATTTCACACTATTAAAATAAAGTGGTGATCCTAACTGATCTAAGACAGGGATTTTTTTACAGGATTAAATGTCAGAAATTGTGAAAAACTGAGTTTAAATGTATTTGGCTAAGGTGTATGTAAACATCCGACTTCAACTGTACAGTGGGGGGAAAAAGTATTTGATCCCCTGCTGATTTTGTACGTTTGCCCACTTACAAAGAAATGATAGATCTATAATTTTAATAGTAGGTTTATTTGAACAGTGAGAGACAGAATAACAACAAAAACAAACAGAAAAACGCATGTCATAAATGTTATAAAATTATTTGCATTTTAATGGGGGAAATAAGTATTTGACCCCTCTGCAAAACATGACTTAGTACTTGGTGGCAAAACCCTTGTTGGCAATCACAGAGGTCAGACGTTTCTTGTAGTTGGCCACCAGGTTTGCACACATCTCAGGAGGGATTTTGTCCCACTCCTCTTTGCAGATCTTCTCCAAGTCATTAAAGTTTCGAGGCTGACATTTGGCGACTCGAACCTTCAGCTCCCTCCACAGATTTTCTATGGGATTGAGGTCTGGAGACTGGCTAGGCCACTCCAGGACCTTAATGTGCTTCTTCTTGAGCCACTCCTTTGTTGCCTTGGCCGTGAGTTTTGGGTCATTGTCATGCTGGAATACCCATCCACGACCCATTTTCAATGCCCTGAATGAGGGAAGGAGGTTCTCACCCAAGATTTGACGGTACATGGCCCCGTCCATCGTCCCTTTGATGAGGTGAAGTTGTCCTGTCCCCTTAGCAGACAAACACCCCCAAAGCATAATGTTTCCACCTCCATGTTTGACGGTGGAGATGGTGTTTTTGGGGTCATAGGCAGCATTCCTCCTCCTCCAAACACGGCGAGTTGAGTTGATGCCAAAGAGCTCCATTTTGGTCTCATCTGACCACAACACTTTCACCAGATGTCCTCTAAATCATTCACATGTTCAATGGCAAACTTCACACGGGCATGTATATGTATTCTTGAGCAGGGGACCTTGCGGGCACTGCAGGATTTCAGTCCTTCACGGCGTAGTGTGTTACCAATTGTTTTCTTGAGCTGCCTTGAGATCATTGACAAGATCCTCCTGTGTAGTTCTGGGCTGATTCCTCACCGTTCTCATGATCATTGCAACCCCACGAGGTGAGGTCTTGCATGGAGCCCCTGCATGGAGCCCCAGGATGAGGGAGATTGACAGTTCTTTTGTGTTTCTTTCATTTGCGAATAATTGCACCAAATGTTGTCACCTTCTCACCAAGCTGCTTGCCGATGGTCTTGTAGCCCATTCCAGCCTTGTGTAGGTCTACAATCTTGTCCCTGACATCCTTGGAGAGCTCTTTGGTCTTGGCCATGGTGGAGAGTTTGGAATCTGATTGATTGATTGCTTCTGTGGACAGGTGTCTTTTTTACAGGTAACAAGCTGCGGTTAGGAGCACTCCCTTTAAGAGTGTGCTCCTAATCTCAGCTCGTTACCTGTATAAAAGACACCTGGGAGCCAGAAATCTTTCTGATTGAGAGGGGTCAAATACTTATTTCCCTCATTAAAATGCAAATCAATTTATAACATTTTTGACATGCGTTTTTCTGGATTTTTGTTGTTGTTATTCTGTCTCTCACTGTTCAAATAAACCGACCATTAAAATTATAGGCTGATCCTTTCTTTATCAGTGGGCAAACGTACAAAATCGGCAGGGGATCAAATACTTTTCCCCCCCACTGTACATCTGCATTAGCCTAATTAGTCATTCATATAGCTCAACTGCATATTCAAATCACTACGGCAGAGATTCCAGAGGGAGGGCGAGGGAGGTGGAGAGAAAGAGGGAGGAGGAGGAAAACGGGATGAAGGGGGGAGAACTCACTTGGTTCCCATGAGAATAGTCCCACATGGAGAAAGCTAGATAGAGAGCGTTGGGGAGGTTTAGTTAGGGTGGTTAAATGAACCACATTCACATGATGAGTAATCTTTATTGAGACATTAGAAGACTTGCTTTGGGCTCATTGGGCTAAAATAGTCTTGAGGTAGGCAGATGACCCATGTTTGAATCTCACCCATCGCACATTATAATGTCATAACGGCAACATTTCTCCTTCAAATGTCCAGATAAAATCAGTCACATCACAAACCCATTAAGGGCTTGTGTGTGTGTGTGTGTGTGTGTGTGTGTGTGTGTGTGTGTGTGTGTGTGTGTTCCTCTGTCTCAGCAGGAGAGCAGCTCCAGACTTAATCAGGCTGTTAATTAGTGTGCTGTACAATCTACATCTAATGAGTCTGGTCTGTCTGTTACAGTGAAGCAGTAGGCACACACACACATTCACTACTTTCTATGTTTTGCTTTAGAAGGCTTGGAGTTCCGTTTATAAACCTTTATTCAACAATACTCAACACAGCGCCGATCAGATGAGACAGGAGTCAGGACACTTGACAGCTCCCCAGTAACTCACAACCTAAGCTGCACACAGCGCTAACTACAGCAATAGGAATGTTTTAGGGTAGAGGAGTGGGTAGTGGCTTAGTGGGAGCTGTGTCAGGTATGATCTAGCATACCTTACACATACAGAAGTATGTACTGTATGTTAAAGCACTCACCTGATCCTCCCTCCTCCTGGATCCACGGCACAGCAGAGAGAGAGAGGAGGGTGAAAAGGGAGAGGGGGGTGAAAAGGGAGAGCGAGAGGGGGGTGAAAAGGGAGAAAGAGAGAGCAGGGGGGTGAAAATGGAGAGAGAGGAGGGGTGAAAAGAGAGAGGGGGGGTGAAAAGGGAGAGAGAGGGGGTGAAAGGGGAGAGAGAGGGGGGGTGCAAAGGGAGAAAGAGAGCAAAAAAGGGGGGGTGAAAAGGGAGAGAGAGGGGGAGTGAAAAGGGAGAGAGAGGGGGGTGAAAAGGGAGAAAGAGAGAGGGGGGTTAAGAGAGAGAGGGGGGGTGAAAAGGGAGAAAGAGAGAGGGGGGGTAAAAGAGAGAGAGAGGGGGGTGAAAAGGGAGAGAGAGGGGGTGAAAAGGGAGAAAGAGAGAGGGGGGTTAAAAGAGAGAGAGAGGGGGGTGAAAAGGGAGAGAGAGAGGGGGGTGAAAAGGGAGAGAGAGAGGGGGGTTAAAAGAGAGAGAGAAGGGGGGTGAAAGGGAGAAAGAGAGAAACTACCATTAAACACAGAACGGATGCATAGATTACAGGACACACACACAAAGACAGACAGACGAATGTCCAGGGTGAGGTCGTGGTTACTGAAGAGAATCTCAATGCTCAGAAAGAAAATGGCTGAACGCCATACTTTAACTGAGTGTGTGCCAAGTCATGCCCCTGAGCCATTAAACACACAACAAGGAAGTTTGCCCTTTCACCATGGTGCAGCACAGCCTCTTATCACTGCACCACCAGTCACCCCTGATACTGCTGCTGGCACACACACACACACACACACACACACACACACACACACACACACACACACACACACACACACACACACACTATTAAATAGCCGTTTAACCTACAATCCACTGTTATTCGTGCTCAAAAGCAGTTGAAAATTCAGCATCCTGTTCCTGTCCTATAGATCCTCCTAAATGACTGAGGTTTGGTGAATTCATACATTATCTCATTTCTCCCTCTCTCCTTATGTCTCTCCCCCTTCCCTTCCTCCACCCCTCTCTCTCTCTCTTCCTCCCTCACTTCTTCCCCTCCCCTGTCTCCAGTAGAAGTCATGGTAGTGTCCTCATTAGTAGTGATGTCATCTAGAAGTACTTCACTTTGCTTTGGACGGTGATGACTTCTATAATAAGGTCACGACGAGACATTCTTGGGCATGAGTGTGTGTGTGTGTTTGGGTGGGGGGGGGGTTATCGGTTATAAATGACTGAATATTCCTGTTGTCATTATCTGAGCGATGGATTGACACCTGGTTTACAGAGAGCTGGGTATATCGTGCATCTACACACCGCATACAAAACAGAGAGAGAGCACAGATTCTGCACAGATTCTGTTAGACCTGGGCCCTGACAATAAATCTCAGTAAGACAAAAGTAATGGTGTTCCAAAAAAGGTCCAGTTGCCAGGACCACAAATACAAATTCCATCTAGACACCGTTGTCCTAGAGCACACAAAAAACTATACATACATCGGCCTAAACATCAGCACCACAGGTAACTTCCACAAAGCTGTGAACGATCTAAGAGACAAGGCAAGAAGGGCCTTCTACGACATGAAAAGGAACATAAAATTCAACATACCAATTAGGACCTGGCTAAAAATACTTGAAACAGTTATAGAGCCCATTGCCCTTTATGGTTGTGAGGTCTGGGGTCCGCTCACCAACCAAGAATTCACAATTCTGAAAAAATATCCTCTGTGTACAACGTAAAACACCAAATAACGCATGCAGAGCAGAATTAGGCCGATACCCCCTAATTATCAAAATCCAGAAAAGGGCCGTTAAATTCTGCAAGCACCTAAAACGTTCCATAACAAAGCCATCCCCTACAGAGAGATGAACCTGGAGAAGAGTCCCCTAAGCAAGCTGGTCCTGGGGCTCTGTTCACAAACACAAACAGACCCCACAGTGCCTGTCACGCCCTGACCTGAGAGAGACGTTTTATTTCTCTATTTTGTTAGACTGCCCACCCCACACCACACACTCTGACCTACAGTGAGGGAAAAAAGTATTTGATCCCCTGCTGATTTTGTACATTTGCCCACTGACAAAGAAATGATCAGTCTATAATTTTTATGGTAGGTTTATTTGAACAGTGAGAGACAATAACAACAACAAAAATCCAGAAAAACGCATGTCAAAAATGTTATAAATTGATTTGCATTTTAATGAGGGAAATACGTATTTGACCCCCTCTCAATTAGAAAGGTTTCTGGCTCCCAGGTGTCTTTTATACAGGTAACGAGCTGAGATTAGGAGCACACTCTTACAGGGAGTGCTCCTAATCTCAGCTTGTTACCTGTATAAAAGACACCTGTCCACAGAAGCAATCAGTCAATCAGATTCCAAACTCTCCACCATGGCCAAGACCAAAGAGCTTTCCAAGGATGTCAGGGACAAGATTGTAGACCTACACAAGGCTGGAATGGGCTACAAGACCATCGCCAAGCAGCTTGGTGAGAAGGTGACAACAGTTGGTGCGATTATTCGCAAATGGAAGAAACACAAAAGAACTGTCAATCTCCCTCGGCCTGGGGTTCCATGCAAGATCTCACCTCGTGGAGTTGCAATGATCATGAGAACAGTGAGGAATCAGCCCAGAACTACACGGGAGGACCTTGTCAATGATCTCAAGGCAGCTGGGACCATAGTCACCAAGAAAACAATTGGTAACACACTACGCCGTGAAGGACTGAAATCCTGCAGCGCCCGCAAGGTCCCCCTGCTCAAGAAAGCACATATACATGCCCGTCTGAAGTTTGCCAATGAACATCTGAATGATTCAGAGGACAACTGGTGAAAGTGTTGTGGTCAGATGAGACCAAAATGGAGCTCTTTGGCATCAACTCAACTCGCCGTGTTTGGAGGAAGAGGAATGCTGCCTATGACCCTAAGAACACCATCTCCACCATCAAACATGGAGGTGGAAACATTATGCTTTGGGGGTGTTTGTCTGCTAAGGGGACAGGACAACTTCACCGCATCAAAGGGACAATGGACAGGGCCATGTACCGTCAAATCTTGGGTGAGAACCTCCTTCCCTCATTCAGGGCATTGAAAATGGGTCGTGGATGGGTATTCCAGCATGACAATGACCCAAAACACACGGCCAAGGCAACAAAGGAGTGGCTCAAGAAGAAGCACATTAAGGTCCTGGAGTGGCCTAGCCAGAATCCAGACCTCAATCCCATAGAAAATCTGTGGAGGGAGCTGAAGGTTCGAGTTGCCAAACGTCAGCCACGAAACCTTAATGACTTGGAGAAGATCTGCAAAGAGGAGTGGGACAAAATCCCTCCTGAGATGTGTGCAAACCTGGTGGCCAACTACAAGAAACGTCTGACCTCTGTGATTGCCAACAAGGGTTTTGCCACCAAGTACTAAGTCATGTTTTGCAGAGGGGTCAAATACTTTTTTCCCTCATTAAAATGCAAATCAATTTATAACATTTATGACATGCTTTTTTCTGGATTTTTTTGTTGTTATTCTGTCTCTCACTGTTCAAATAAACCTACCATTAAAATTATAGACTGATCATTTCTTTGTCAGTGGGCAAATGTACAAAATCAGCAGGGGATCAAATACTTTTTTCCCTCACTGTATGTGATATATTTCTATGTTGACATTTTCTTTAATTGGCCTAGTATGGTTTCCAATCAGAGGCAGCTGTCTATCGTTGTCTCTGATTGGGAATCATACTTAGGCAGCCCTTTTTCCCTCCAGTGTGGGATCTTGTTTTTGTACAGCTCAGTAAGCCTGCAGAACGTGACGTTCGTTTTTCGTTGTTTATTATTTTGATTTAGTGTTCTGAGTTACAATAAAGAAATATGAGCACTTACCACGCTACACCTTGGTCTACTCCTTTTGACGATCATCACAGTGCCCAGGACAGCAACACAATTAGACCCAACCAAATCATGAGAAAACAAAAAGATAATTACTTGACACATTGGAAAGAATTAACAAAAGTGAGCAAACTAGAATGCTATTTGGCCCTAAACAGAGAGTACACAGTGACAGAATACCTGACCTCTGTGACTGACCAAGTGTAAGGAAAGCCTTGACTATGTACAGACTCAGTGAGCATAGCCTTGCTATTGAGAAAGGCCGTCGTAGGCAGACCTGGCTCTCAAGAGAAGACACACTGCCCACAAAATGGGGTGGAAACTGAGCTGCACTTCCTTACCTCCTGCTAAATGTATGACCATATTAGACACATATTTCCCTCAGATTACACAGATCCACAAAGAATTAAAAAACAAACCCAATTTTGATAAACTCCAATATCTACTGGGTGAAATACCACAGTGTGCCTTCACAGCATCAAGATTTGTGATCTGTTGCCACAAGAAAAGGGCAACCAGTGAAGAACAAACATTGCAAATACAACCCATATTTATGTTTATATATTTTCCATTTTGTACTTTAACTATTTGCACAAAAATATGACATTTGAAAAGTCTATATTATTTTGGAAACTTTGTGAGTGTAATGTTTACTGTTAATTGCTATTGTTTATTTCACTTGTGTTTATTATCTACTTCACTTGCTTTGGCAATGTTAACGTGTGTTTCTCATGCCAATAAAGCCCTTAAATTGAATTGAAATTGAATTGAGAGAGAGAGACTAGACAGTGTATAACTTATTGCTGGCCACAAAACCATCTTGGCTCCATAATCAATTGTATTTATCTGTGAGTGTCAGTGGGAGTGGAGTCATGGGAAGAGCAGTGGTGTAGACCTATACAGCACAGCCTGGTAGCATCAGGCAACGAACTCAGGCTGTCTGCATAACTCCACACAGCGTTAACCCACTATGCTGGGGTGCTAACACAAGTCTTGTAGGGCACACACACACACACACACACACACACACATAATTAATCTCACACATTTTTTCTACTTCAAATACATCCAAAACACCAGTAGATGAACCCGTGAGGTTCACATGTTTAATAAAAGACTACACACACTTTTGCACCTCTGCAGAAGAGAAGGTGTAAATTGAAGTCGCTGTTAGTATCCCCGCTAAGTCTGTCATATTCTCTGTAAAACAGTCAACACATTAAACATCATTAGACTGCTTAAACCTGCGTCGGATACACACCCACAAAAATGACTTCACGCTGCTTGCTTAGCAAGTTCCACTTCCTGTTTATTTAGTGGATAGACTAGTAATAACAATGTAGTTACCCTGCGGCAGAGGAGGACGAAAGACCATATAGCATGTTTAGCAGGGTCAAGTTAATTTCAACTTCATAAATTATGAAAATCAATTGAAATTCTATTCAGGAATTGAGAGATGGTCTTGTAATTAAAAAAAAATATATATATATATGGAATTTTAACAGAATGGACCCCAACCTTAATGTGAACCTAAGCCACCAAATGAAATGATTCTTATCTTTCTAACATGACTTCTTGTTTTGCCATTAGGTTGGCTATAAACCCCCAACTACCCTCAGATCTGCTAGTCCAGACAGATCATTATTTCACCTTTAACCCCCTTCCTCTTCATGGTGCTGTAGTTGCCCTGAGCCTGATTTAGTACCCACCACGGCCCTGACCTTTAACCTCAGCTGGGATTGGCTGTGACCCAGTCAGACAGATGGGTTGGCCTGGGGGAGGAGAGAAGTCTGGCCCCTCCACACATACACTACCGTTCAAAAGTTTGGGGTCACTTAGAAATGTCCTTGTTTTTGAAAGAAAAGCTCATTTTTTGTCCATTAAAATAACATCAAATTGATCAGAAATACAGTGTAGACATTGTAATGTTGTAAATGACTTTGTTATGCAAAAAAACAGTCTCATCGTCAACAGTGAAGAGGCGACTCCGGGATGCCGGCCGTCTAGGCAGAGTTCGTCTGTCCAGTGTCTGTGTTATTTTGCCCATCTTAATCTTTTATCTTTATTGGCCAGTCTGAGATATGGCTTTTTCTTTGCAACTCTGCCTAGAAGGCCAGCATCCCAGAGTCGCCTCTCCACTGTTGATGTAATAGGTCTGGGTGTAGCTGGTGCAGAGGAGTCAGGCGCAGGAAAGCAGAGATGAGTAATACACTTCATTTTACTCAAGATTTACAAAATACACGACGATAAACCTAGCCCACAATACGGACCGTAAATACAACAAACAATCACTCACAAACAAACATGGGGAAACAGAGGGTTAAATAATGAACAAGTAATTGGGGGAGTGAAACTAGGTGTGTAAGACAAGGACAAAACAAATGGAAAATGAAAAGTGGATCGGCGATGGCTAGAAGGCCGGTGACGTTGACCGCCGAACGCCGCCCGAACAAGGGGAGGGACCGACTTCGGCGGAAGTAGTGACAGTTGATGTTGAGACTGGTGTTTTGCGGGTTCTATTTAATGAAGCTGCCAGTTGAGGACATGTGAGGTGTCTTGTTTCTCAAACTAAACACTCTAATGTACTTGTCCTCTTGCTCAGTTGTGCACCAACCTCCCACTCCTCTTTCTATTCTGGTTAGAGCCAGTTTGCTCAGCATTGTACGAGATCTTCAGTTTCTTGGAAATTTCTCGCATGGAATAGCCTTCATTTCTCAGCCCAACAATAGACTGACGAGTTTCAGAAGAAAGTTCTTTGTTTCTGGCCGTTTTGGCCCTGTAATCGAACCCACAAATGCTGATGCTCCAGATACTCAACTAGTCTAAAGAAGGCCAGTTTTATTGCATCTTTAATCACAACAACAGTTTTCAGCTGTGCTAACATAATTGCAAAAGGGTTTTCCAATGATCAATTAGCCTTTTAAAATGATCAACTTGGATTAGCTAACACAACGTGCCATTGGAACACAGGAGTGACGGTTGCTGATAATGGGCCTCTGTACGCCTATGTAGATATTCCATAAAAATCTGCCGTTTCCAGCTAAAAAAATCATTTACAACATTAACAATGTCTACACTGTATTTCTGATCAATTTTATGTTATTTTAATGGACAAAAAAATAGTTTTTCTTTCAAAAACAAGGACATTTCTAAGTGATCCCAAACGTTTGAACGGTAGTGTATACATATTGTACCTAACACTCTTAAACCCAACACTACCTATCTTAGATTGTTTATCCCTTATAAATTACACGATGTAATCAATAAACCCAGAGGAGGTTGGCCTGTCTGGTCCTCCCTAGAGAGACACACATACACAACAACACCCTCTCAGGATTTTTACATCCCATCACTGAGCTCTGGAAGTAGGAAGGTAAATGTTCAGGGCAGGTGACATTCTGTGTCTTTCTACAGCTGGTTTATCCATGGTAACAAAGAGTGGACTAAGATATCTAACATAGAGACACTCAGACTAAGATAAATACTGATAGTCACATAATGCATACATTCTAATTGATGTAATATTCTGTAATATTCATGCAGGGCGGGGGGGGGGGGCGCATGAGTCTGTGTCTGTGTGAGTCTGTGTAAGAGTCTGTGTGTGTGTCCTGTGTTGTTTGAAATGATTAAAATCTTTGTTCTATTCATCATGCTGTTATGCACTCTCCCATCTGTGCACTGGCATCAGCACTCACGTATCACACACACACACACACACACACACACACACACACACACACACACACACACACACACACACACACACACACACACACACACACACACACACACACACACACACACACACACACACGCACACACACGCACACGCACACACCCTCTGTGGTTCACCAGTGACAGCAGGTTTGTTTCTTTCTGGTCTTCTCTATGCTACAGAGTTGCTATTGACCTCTCTGGTTCCCATAACAACACAGTCAACCATCCACTGGCTGGCTGGCAGGCTGGAGTTTAAAGTGAAACACACACAGGTACCCTGATACACACACACACACACACACACACACACACAAAGACAGATAGACAAGATAAATATCAAAGAACACAATATGCCTGAATATTAATTAGATTTAGATGCTAGCTTCAACTCTACTATACCACAGAGAGAGAGAGAGAAAGGAGAGAGAGAAAGGAGAGAGAGAGAGAGAGAGAGAAAGAAGAGAGAGAAAGGAGAGAGAGAGAGAGAGAAAGGAGAGAGGGGAGAGAGAGGGAAAGGAGAGAGAGAGAGAGAAGGAGAGAGAAAGGAGAGAGAGAGAGAGAGAAAGGGAAGAGCAAGGAGGAGGAGAGAAAGAGAGAAGAGAGAGGAAAGGAGAGAGAGAAGGGAGCGAGAGAGAAAGAGAGAGAAAGGAGAGGAGAGAGAGAGAGAGACGAAGAGAAGGAGAGAGGAGGGAAGGAGAGTGAGAGAGGGAAGGAGAGAGAAAGGAGAGAACGGAGGAGAGAACGGAGAGAGAGAGAAAGGAGAGAGAGAAAGGAGAGAGAGAAAGAGAGAGAAAGAGAGAGAAGGAGAGAGAGAGAGAGAAAGGAGAGAGAGAGAAGGAGAGAGAAAGGAGAGAGAGAAAGGAGAGAGAGAGAGAAAGGAGAGAGAAAGGAGAGAGAGAAAGGAGAGAGAGAAAGAGAGAGAGAGAAAGAAAGACTGTAGCAGCTTTGTCTATTACTCTCCTCTCACTATCAAATGGAAGTGAACTTGAGGAACAGTCTTTACCGTAATAGATTTATTAGCATGGACTATCTCTGCAGCTGTAGCTCATAGAGAGAATAATACACCCACCCACACCCACACAACCACCCACACACATACACACACCCACACACATACACCCACCCACCCAATAACTCAAGCGGGATGAAGGAACCAATCTATCTTTTCAGACTTTCATAGTGTTTATCTATTCAATATGTCACTGTATTATGTCTGCTATTTGTAACAGTGTGTTATATGTGAAAATGTGATTGTATTATAAATTGTATTTCAATGTTTAAGGACTAAAAGAGATCCTAATAAAACCAAAATCCCCACTCTCTGACGAGAAAAAGGCCTTTTTAGCTCATGTATAGAATTAACTTTAACACACACACACACGCGTGTGCGTGAGCGCGCCCACACACCCACACACTTAAAGCTTTGCTGCTGCACATGAGAAGAGAATCTATTCAAATCTTCCCTAAATGCAGAACGAGTATCTTCTGATTCTTGGTTAAAAGAGAGAAGATTATAAAGAGACATTTTATTATGTCGACACGAGCGAGGCCTGGTTTTTGCATCTGAGGCTCCTCTCTCATCCTCTTATCCTCTGTTGGGTTATAGCCCACATCCTCCTGCGGATGAATTCAATTTGGGAACCCACGTTAGCATTGATGAAACCACGTTAGCATTGATGTCAACATTCACAGAGAACAAACGTTATGATTACTAAATCAGACGCAGCACTCGCTAACAGTATTCAGATACACTTTTTATGTTCACTAACCCTTTTGCGATACATGTGCCACGCTCACTAACTCTATTCAGATGCACACAGCGCTAGCTGGCAAACTGTAGTGTATTCAGTTGTGTTTGAGACAAGGTAAGGCTTTGAAATCAACTTCCTCATACACTGAACCACTTAGCTCAGATCCAGATGTGTTTTCCATTCAAATCAAATCAAATGTGATTTGTCACATGCGCCGAATACAACAGGTGTAGAGCTTACAGTGAAATGCTTACTTACAAGCCCTTAACCAACAATGCTTTAAGAAGTTAAGAAAAAAAAGTGTTAAGTAAAAAATAGTTAAGAAAATTGAAAATAAAAGTAACAAATAATTAAACAGCAGCAGTAAAAAAAACAAGCGAGGCTAAATACAGGGGGTACAAGTACAGAGACAATGTGCGGGGGCAACGGTTAGTCAAGGGAATTGAGGTAATATGTACATGTAGGTAGAGTTAAAGTGACAATGCATAGATTATAAACAGAGAGTAGCAGCAGCATAAAAGAGGGGTCTGGGTAGCCCTTTTATTAGCTGTTCAGGAGTCTAATGGCTTGGGGGTATAGAAGCTGTTAAGAAGCCTTTTGGACCTCAACTTGGCGCTCCGACACCGCTTGCCATGCGGTAGCAGAGAGAACAGTCTATGACTAGGGTGGCTGGAGTCTTTGACAATTTTTAGGGCCTTCCTCTGAAATCGCCTGATGTAGAGGTCCTGGATGGCAGGAGGCTTGGCCCCAGTGATGTACTGGGCCGTACGCACTACCCTCTGTAGTGTCTTGTGATCAGAGGCAAGCAGTTGCCATACCAGGCAGTGATGCAACCAGTCAGGATGATCTCGATTGTGCAGCTGTAGAACCTTTTGAGGATCTGAGAACCCATGCCAAATCTTTTCAGTCTCCTGAGGGGGAATAGGCTTTGTTGTGCCCTCTTAACGAGTGTCTTAGTGTGTTTGGACCATGATAATTTGTTGGTGATGTGAACACCAAGGAACTTGAAGCTCTCAACCTGTTCCACTACAGCCCTGTCGATGAGAATGTGGGCGTGCTTGGTCCTCCTTTTCCTGTAGTCCACAATCATCTCCTTTGTCTTGATCACGTTGAGGGAGAGGTTGTTATCCTGGCGTCACACGGCCAGATCTCTGACCTCCTCCCTATAGGCTGTCTCATCGTTGTCGGTGATCAGGCCTACCACTGTTGTGTCATCAGCAAACTTGATGATGGTGTTGGAGTCATGCCTGGCCGTGCAGTCATGAGTGAACAGGGAGTACAGGAGGGAACTGAGCACGCACCCCTGAGGGGCCCCTGTGTTGAGGATCAGCATGGCGGATGTGTTGTTACCTACCCTTACCACCTGGGGGAGGCCCATCAGGAAGTCCAGGATCCAGTTGCAGAGGGAGGTGTTTAGTCCCAGGGTCCTTAGCTTAGTGATGAGCTTTGAGGGCACTATGGTGTTGAACGCTGAGCTGTAGACAATGAATAGCATTCTCACATAGGTGTTCCTTTTGTCAAAGCATCCTTCACTCATGCTGCCAAACATACCCTCGTGAAACTGACCATCCTACCAATCCTCGACTTCGGCGATGTAATTTACAAAATAGCCTCCAATACCCTACTCAACAAGCTGGATGCAGTTTATCACAGTGCCATCCGTTTTGTCACCAAAGCACCATATACTACCCACCACTGTGACCTGTACGCTCTCGTTGGCTGGCCCTCGTTTCATACTCGTCGCCAAACCCACTGGCTCCAGGTCATCTACAAGTCTCTGCTAGGTAAAGCCCCGCCTTATCTCAGCTCACTGATCACCATAGCAGCACCCACCCGTAGCACGCGCTCCAGCAGGTATATCTCACTGGTCACCCCCAAAGCCAATTCTTCATTTGGCCGCCTTTCCTTCCAGTTCTCTGCTGCCGATGACTGGAACGAACTGCAAAAATCACTGAAGCTGGAGACTCATATCTCCCTCACTAGCTTTAAGCACCAGCTGTCAAAGCAGCTCACAGATTACTGCACCTGTACATAGCCCATCCAACTACCTAATCCCCGTACTGTTTTTATTTATTTATCTTGCTCCTTTGCACCCCAGTATCTCTACTTGCACATTCATATTCTGCACATCTACCATTCAAGTTTTTAATTGCTATATTGGCATGGCCTATTTATTGCCTGTCGAACTGCTTTGCTTTATCTTGGCCAGGTCGCAGTTGCAAATGAGAACTTGTTTTCAACTAGCCTACCTGGTTAAAAAAAGTTAAATATATATCTTTTTTTTTTATTGTCCAGGTGGGAAAGGGCAGTGTTGAGTGCAATAGAGATTGCATCATCTGTGGATATGTTGGGGCGGTATGCAAATTTGAGTGGGTCTAGGGTTTCTGGGATAATGATGTTGATGTGAGCTATGACCAGCCTTTCAAAGCACTTCATGGCTACGGACGTGAGTGCTACGGGTCGGTAGTCATTTAGGCAGGTTACCTTAGTGTTCTTGGGTAAGGGGACTATTGTGGTCTGCTTGAAACATGTTGGTATTACAGACTCCGTCAGGGAGAGGTTGAAAATGTCAGTGAAGACACTTGCCAGTTGGTCAGCGCATGCTCGGAGTACACATCCTGGTAATCCGTCTGGTCCTGCGGCCTTGTGAATGTTGACCTGTTTAAAGGTCTTACGTCGGCTACGGAGAGCGTGATCACACAGTCATCCGGAACAGCTGGTGCTCTCATGCATGTTTCAGTGTTACACACACACCACAGACGCCCCCACCCCAAATAACACCTTTCAAACATTTTCTTTGTATGCACCTGCACCTGTGTTTATGTGTGTATGCGTGTCAGTGGACATTGCTGTTAAAGTGTGGACATTGCTGTGAAAGTATGAACATGGATGTCAGCGTTGTAAACCAATCAGCAGGCAACAAATCAAATAACAGAGAGCAGCTACAAGACATGACGTCTTTCTATACACAGCTACTGTAGGGGTGATGCTGCCAATGTACACACTACTCCCACTCTCTTTTACACACACACACACACACACACACACACACACACACACACACACACACACACACACACACACACACAGCAGTTAGAGCATTGGGCCAGTAACCGAAACGTCGCTAGTTCAAATCCCAGAGATGAAAAATCCATCAATGTGCCCTTGAGCAAGGCACTTAACCCTAATTGCTCTAGGGTCACCGTTGATGGCAGACCCTGGCAGTGACCTCACTCTCCAAGGGCATCTCAGGGAGAGTTGGGATATGCAAAAAACACATTTCCAATTCACACATGCATATTAATACACACTTGTAGATGTGTGAAATAGGACAAATATAAGCATCCACCTAATAATTATTATTATACAATCAAGGGGGCGGGGGATAAACGTCAAGTTTTGGCAGTTAAATGTATGCATTCATTCTGATTGGTTAAGTTAAGGGTTCAAATGTGGGATAGGGTCCAAACAGAAAGAACTGAATGGTTAAGTTAAGGCATTTATTCTAAATGGTTAAGTTAAATCGTTCATTCTGAATGGTTAAGGTAAGGTTTAAGGGTTGGGTTAAAACTATAAACAGTGTTAAATAGTGTTAAAACTATAAACAAAAAAACAAGTGCCTAGCACTGTGATTGTACCCGCGATCCTCAGAGCCGATCCACCATACCCGTCCACAACGCCCTAGCAAGCCTTGAGCCTACTTTATGGTAATATCGCTGAACGCTGACTGTTGCACCTAGTGGCTTGTATTGAAGACATCTCCCGATGTCCTGGGGACATAGATGAACATTCAATATTGCATTGGATCTGGAGTGACCTGGCTGCGCACACACCCACAAAAACTCACACACACCAATGAATATGACACACATATGATCACACACACACACACACACACACACCTGTATCTCTAGGAGCAGAAATGGGAAAATGAACAAGATTCCCATGGGAACGCTTACTCCTCAAACCAGAGACGTTTACAAGTGTTCCATTTCATCCCTCTCAACTGCTCAAACACACACACACACACACACACACACACACACACACACACACACACACACACACACACACACACACGCGCTTATGTTCTTCAGATAGGGTGAAATACAGGTTAAAGAGTGTGAAATCCCCATGGCAGTATGCTAATTCACAGCAGCCCTTCACAATGGAACTGTCAATCTCAATGAAACGGAGACAGTATGACTACTGTGTGTTGTGTGTATGTGCGAGTCCCTGTGTCTGTCTGTAATCCAATCAGCAGGCAGCAAATCAAAAACAGAGTAGGGCTACAAAACAAGATGTCTGTCTATACACAGCTACATTAGGCGGTGATGCCAACGTACATCACTCCTAATAGGAAGGGGATCTTTGCCTTATCAGAGGTTTAGGAAACACTTTAAAGGGACGGCTTGCACCCGAACAGGAGAGGAGTTACGATGCTGAGTGCTAATATCGAACAGGAAATACAAAAATGATGGGATATCAAATCAAATTTTATTTGTCACATGCTGACATCCAGGTGTCGACCTTACAGTGAAATACTTAGTTACAAGCCCTTAACCAAGTCCTTGCCAACGCAGACACCTCTTGTTTTATTCCACGTCCTCATTCGAGGCGTAGGCCTAATGGATCTATTCTAGGCAATCTATTCTAATTCAAGCCAGCCCCATGGTATTCTCTAATAGGGAGGTTACCTACTGAACATGGCATGTTTGCATTAGAGTCTCCGTCTGATCTGAAATCCCGCAGCTGTGGCCTTTGGCTGATTCATGTAAATGTATTTTATTGTAACTCTGGCTTCTCAAACCAACACAGGCATTCTGGTTATAACTGAATCTTGGTTAAAGAAGTTTATGATGTGTCTCTGACTGGTTATAAGGTTTTTAGATCTGACAGAGTTGGCAGAGGGGGAGTGTCACCATATACACTACCGTTCAAAAGTTTGGGGTCACTTAGAAATGTCCTTGTTTTTGAAAGAAAAGCACATTTTTTGTCCATTAAAATAACATCAAATTGATCAGAAATACAGTCTAGACATTGTTAATGTTGTAAATGACTATTGTAGCTGGAAACGGCAGATTATTTATGGAATATCTACATAGGCGTACAGAGGCCCATTATCAGCAACCATCACTCCTGTGTTCCAATGGCACGTTGTGTTAGCTAATCCAAGTTGATCATTTTAAAAGGCTAATTGATCATTAGAAAACCCTTTTGCAATTATGTTAGCACAGCTGAAAACTGTTGTCCTGATTAAAGAAGCAATAAAACTGGCCTTCTTTAGACTAGTTGAATATTATGACTATTGACTATTATTTTAATGGACAAAAAATGTGCTTTTCTTTCAAAAACAAGGACATTTTTATGTGACCCCAAACCTTTGAATGGTAGTGTTCATGAAAAGCAACTTAAATGTTTCTGTATCCATCACCACCTCTGTCCCTAAGCAATTTGAATGTCTAGTCCTAAATGTGGGCCTTGGTAATAATGCCCATCTGACACTCGTGGGAATGTATCGCCCTCCCTTGGCATCCATATGTGCCCTTAATAACAAATTGTCTGACCTGGTGTCTAATTATGCTAAATCTGAATTGTTAATAGTGGGTGACCTTAATCTGGATTGGTTGATGCCAGTATCTGATAGGCTGAAAGATATTTGTAATGAGCTAAATCTAACATAGCTGATAGCTGAACCATCTCGCCCCAAATGTAACACCCTGAAAAATCTAATATTTTAGATATTATTCTAACAAATACCCCTTATAAGTTTACAGCCAATGGGATATTTGCTAATGAGTTCAATGACCATTGTCCCATTTCCTGCATGAGAGATGTTAAGCTACCTAAATCTCGCTCACACATTATAACAAAGATCATTTTTAAAGAGAAACATTTTTTATCTGAGCTGGGGTTGAGTGACTGGTGGGTTGTGTCAACTATCACTCAGAACCTTAATTATTTTATCTTCCAGTTTAACTCTGTTGCAGATAAACATGTGCCATACAAAATGCTAAGGGTGAAAGACAGATTTAATCCTTGATTCACGCATAAAGTCTCTTAGAAATTAAAGGAAAGAAATGTAGCTCAAGCTAAGGCTAGACAGACTGATTCTACATCTGATTGGCAGTCCTTCAGACATTTGAGAAATTGATGTCTATCTCTGGTTCGAAAAATGAACTAATTTCTTGAATTGTGTATCGAAGAGTGGAGGTAATCCAGCCAATTTCTGGAAAGTGGTCAAATCTTTGAAACAAAACTCCACCCTCTCGTTGCCACAGCAGGTTCTGACAGCTTCTGGTCCCATACTAGACAACATTTACAGTGAGGGAAATATTTTTTATAATTATTATTTGATCCCCTGCTGATTTTGTTTGTTTGCCCACTGACAAAGAAATGATTAGTCTATCATTTTAATGGTAGGTTTATTTAAACAGTGAGAGACAGAATAACAACAAAAAAATCCTGAAAAACACATGTCAAAAATGTTATAAATTAATTTGCATTTTAATGAGGGAAATAAGTATTTGACCCCCTCTCAATCAGAAAGATTTCTGGCTCCCAGGTGTCTTTATACAGGTAACGAGCTAAGATTAGGAGCACACTCTTAAAGGGAGGGCTCCTAATCTCAGTTTGTTACCTGTAGAAAAGACACCTGTCCACAGAAGCAATCAATCAATCAGATTCCAAACTCTCCACCATGGCCAAGACCAAAGAGCTCTCCAAGGATGTCAGGGACAAGATTGTAGACCTACACAAGGCTGGAATGGGCTACAAGACCATCGCCAAGCAGCTTGGTGAGAAGGTGACAACAGTTGGTGTGATTATTCGCAAATGGAAGAAACACAAAAGAACTGTCAATCTCCCTCGGCCTGGGGCTCCATGCAAGATCTCATCTCGTGGAGTTGCAATGATCACGAGAACAGTGAGGAATCAGCCCAGAACTACACGGGAGGATCTTGTCAATGATCTCAAGGCAGCTGGGACCATAGTCACCAAGAAAACAATTGGTAACACATTACGTCGTGAAGGACTGAAATCCTGCAGCGCCCGCAAGGTCACCCTGCTCAAGAAAGCACATATACATGCCCGTCTGAAGTTTGCCAATGAACATCTGAATGATTCAGAGGACAACTGGGTGAAAGTGTTGTGGTCAGATGAGACCAAAATGGAGCTCTTTGGCATCAACTCAACTCGCCGTGTTTGGAGGAGGAAGAATGCTGCTTATGACCCCAAGAACACCATCCCCACCGTCAAACATGGAGGTGGAAACATTATGCTTTGGGGGTGTTTTTCTGCTAAGGGGACAGGACAACTTCACCGCATCAAAGGGACGATGGACGGGGCCATGTACCGTCAAATCTTGGGTGAGAACCTCCTTCCCTCAGCCATGGCATTGAAAATGTGTCGTGGATGGGTATTCCAGCATGACAATGACCCAAAACACATGGTCAAAGCAACAAAGGAGTGGCTCAAGAAGAAGCACATTAAGGTCCTGGAGTGGCCTAGCCAGTCTCCAGAACTTAATCCCATAGAAAATCTGTGGAGGGAGCTGAAGGTTCGAGTTGCCAAACGTCAGCCTCGAAACCTTAATGACTTGGAGAAGATCTGCAAAGAGGAGTGGGACAAAATCCCTCCTGAGATGTGTGCAAACCTGGTGGCCAACTACAAGAAACGTCTGACCTCTGTGATTGCCAACAAGGGTTTTGCCCCCAAGTACTAAGTCATGTTTTGCATAGGGGTCAAATACTTATTTCCCTCATTAAAATGCAAATAAATGTATAACATTTTTGACATGCGTTTTTCTGGATTTTTTTGTTGTTATTCTGTCTCTCACTGTTCAAATAAACCTACCATTAAAATTATAGACTGATCAATTCTTTTTCAGTGGGCAAACGTACAAAATCAGCAGGGGATCAAATACTTTCTTCCCTCACTGTACATTTGTGGTGCTTTTAACCTGTTGGGGATAGGGGGCAGTATTTGCACGGCCGGATAATAAACATACCCGATTTAATCTGGTTACTACTCCTGCTCAGTAACTAGAATATGCATATAATTGTTTGATTTGGATAGGAAACACCCTAAAGTTTCTAAAACTGTTTGAATGGTGTCTGTGAGTATAACAGAACTCATTTTGCAGGCCAAAACCTGAGAAGATTCCAAACAGGAAGCGCTCTCTCTGACTTTCTTGGCCTTCTTGATCATCTCTAACCAAAACAGGGGATGTCTGGCATAACGTGACATTTTCTAACGCTCCCATAGGCTCTCAGAAGGCGCCAGAACGATGAATGGTGACTTTGCAGGCCATGGCTGAAAAACATTAGCGCATTTGGATAGTGGCGATCTGAGGACAATGAGACTGGAGGCGCGTGCACGAGCCGACACCATGTTTACTTTCTTTCTCTTTGAACGAAAACAACGACTCCCGGTCGGAATATTATAGCTTTTTGCACGAGAAAAATCGCATAAAAATTGATTTTAAACAGCATTTGACATGGTTCGAAGTACTGTAATGGAATATTTTGAATTTTTTTGTCACGAAACGCGTCGGGAGCGTCACCCTTCTTTACACTTCGGATAGTGTCTTGAACGCACAAACAAAACTGCGCTATTTGGATATAACTATGGATTATTTGGAACAAAACCAACATTTGTTATTGAAGTAGAAGTCCTGGGAGTGCATTCTGACGAAGAACAGCAAAGGTAATCAAACTTTTCTAATAGTAAATCGGAGTTTGGTGAGTACCACACTTGGTGGGTGTCGAAATAGCTAGCCTGTGATGGCCGGGCTATCTACTCAGAATATTGCAAAATGTGCTTTCACCGAAAAGCTATTTTAAAATCGGACATAGCGAGTGCATAAATGAGTTCTGTATCTATAATTCTTAAAATAATTGTTATGTTTTTTGTGAACGTTTATAGTGAGTAATATAGTAAATTCACCGGAAGTGTTTGGTGGGAATGCTAGTCACATGCTAACGTAAAAAGCTGGTTTTTGATATAAATATGAACTTCATTGAACAAAACATGCATGTATTGTATAACATAATGTCCTAGGATTGTCATCTGATGAAGATCATCAAAGGTTAGTGCTGCATTTAGCTGTGGTTTGGGTTTATGTGACATTATAAGCTAGCTTGAAAAATGGGTGTCTGATTATTTCTGGCTGGGTACTCTGCTGACATAATCTAATGTTTTGCTTTTGTTGTAAAGCCTTTTTGAAATCGGACAGTGTGGTTAGATTAACGAGAGTCTTGTTTTTAAAATGGTGTAAAATAGTCATATGTTTGAGAAATTGAAGTAATAGCATTTCTAAGGTATTTGAATATCGCGCCACGGGATTACACTGGCTGTTGAGTAGGTGGGACGCAAGCGTCCCACTGGCCCAGAGAGGTTAATAACCATTTAGCTTCAGCTGGCCACCTGTTTGAAAGGATAGTCTCTGAAAATTCATCTCATTCTACTAGAGGGAGTTCTCTAGTCACCTCAGAACAGATTGTAGAGAGACAGACTCACATACTTTATTTTCATTTGAACCATTTGATGTCTATGACTTATTAAGTGCTTTGCTAAAGATTGATGTTCAAAATTCCATAGGGGCTGATTCACTTGATCCCTTCTTTCTGCAGCTCCCTGCCCCACTTATTGCAGAACCATTTACCTATATTTTATACTTCCATTTTGTTTCTGGTGTTGTCCCTACGATCTGGAAGCGGTACATGTCCTCCCCCTACATAAAGGACGAGATCCTTCCTACCGTCCAATCTCCAAATGATCTTGCCTTTCCTAAGTTTTAGAAACTTTGGCCAACTGTCACCTAAGAACTTTTTAAACTTCTCACTCTATTCGTAATGTGCACTAATCCGGTTTTAGACCTGGACATGGCACTGTTTCAGCTGCTATGCTTCTTTAAGATGATGTGTTAAATTGCTTCGATCATAAAAATCATTTTGCTGCCTTATTTATAGACCTTTCCAAGGTCTTTGACACTGTTGAAGGGTCACACTCTCATTCAAAGGTTGACTGAAATAGGCCTGGAACAGGCTTCTTGCAAGTGGTTAGAGAATGATCTGTCATACAGAACACTGTGTGATTTCTGATGGTACTAAGTCTAGTTTCCTGGATATTTTGAAAGTTATACCGCAGGAGATGGTATTGGACCTGTTCTCTTCAGTATTTATATGAATAATATTGGTATATCTGTTAAAACGTTTAATATTAATCTGTATGCAGTGTGGAAGGACCACCAGGGGTCAGGCTGTGCCCACTGATAGTAGCCCAGCCCAGCTTGTGAGTAGAGGGGATCAGAGGCGGTTAAGCACACCTGGCGGCACTAATCACCTAATCTCTTCCTCCTACAAAAGATACGGGAGAACCAGTAGTAAGGAGAGCTCGGTGCAAAAAGGACGTGTTGATTCTCCAGACGGATGACTTACCTGACAGACGACAGAAGAAAGGAATGGACCATCTCTTGGGAATGGCAAACACTGATTCTCACCACCACCAGAAATGAGCTCTCCACGAACATATAGTTAAGACGGTAACACACCCCTGATTTATGATAGAGTTAAAAGTTACTCACCTTGATTTCCTTATTCCTGTAAAGATTAAGATTTGTGTTATCCTTGTGAGTTCATCCTTGGTGGTGTGGGCATGTTGGAGAAGAGAAGATACCTCCATAGAGAACTTTGTTCTATTACAGAAAAACCTGCTCCCGACACGTTTATTCCACCTTTCCGCTTCATAACAACAGACAAAAATACTTGGTCCGCTCACATTGGTGGAGAATGCGGGCACAAGGTGGACGAGTTACATGAGGATATAAGAAATGAAAACGAAAAGCTACCTTTAAACACAGAGGAACAATACAAGTAAGATGGATAATGCTCTAGTACAACAGTTGATCACGGCACAGCAGAAAACCATTGAACTCATGCAACGACAGCTGAGCCGGTGAAAAGAAACTAGAGTGAAGCCGAGAGCGGCTGCTCACGCCCTCTTACCTCGCCTCTCAAAGGAGGATGATATTGAGGCTTTCATCACAACATTCGAAAGGATGGTCACCTTGGAAGAGTGGCCCCCAAAAGAATGGGCAAGTGCATTATTCCCTCTTTTAACCGGGATAGCCCAGGAAGCCTACTATGACATGAACCCCCGCGAAGCTGATGACTATGGGCGACTAAAAGCCAAGATTATGTCACGGTACCAGCTGACCCCCCAAGATAGAGCCGAAAAGTTCCATCAATGGACCTAAATGGCAGACCAACCCGTGCGGGCCCAGATCTTCGCGCTCATACAACACACAAAGTAGTTGTTGGAACCCGGAAAGGGAGTAGGACATGTTGTAGAGACTCTCGTCATGGACAAGGTTTTGAGAGAATTACCAATGGACTTAAAAAAGGTTGTGAGGTGAACAAACCCCTCGTCGGAAGACGACATAGCCCAGGCCGTGGAAACGTACCAATCTATGTGGGAGTTGTTAAAAGGGGGCGAGGAGGACAGGAAGGACTCTACCAAGACCGAACAACCCCGGCACATACGCCACCGAAACGACCAAACCCTCTCCTGACGGGGGAGAAGTCCTCACCCACACAACAGGGTCGGTGCTATAAATGCCAGTCTACGGACCATTACGCCCCACAATGTCCCATAAATGACGAGTCCATGCCCACAGAGGCACCACTGCCCGTCCCCACACGTCCCTATACGAGAGAACAGGATCGCCCCTGTTGGTTAGCAGAAATAGCCCCAGCCCCAGAGATTCCGGTTCGAATAGAAGGATGAGATGTGGTAGCCATTCTCAACTCAGGAAGTATGGTTACATTAGTGGAAGGGCAGATGGTGACCACAGCAACACTTCTACCAGACAAAGTAGCCGTGTCCTGTATCCATGGAGACACCCACTATTACCCCACCGTGAGTCTGTTCATTCTCACCCTGAAAGGAAGATGTACAGTCAGGGCGGGGAAAGTACCCCAGCTGAAGGTTCCATTATTGATCAGGAAAGGCTGTCCCCCATATAAGGAGCTTCGGCAGAGAACTTTACGCATCATGTCTCACTATCACACGCCAAGGTCTGGCCCACCACAGGGGGGCAGGAAAGCAGAGGAAAAAAAGTTCAAGCCCGAGGTAATAGCCCTACAAGGGAACGTGGCCTCAGCCTCGTCATCTGGAGCAGAGGAAGATATACAGACCCAATGCCTCAGATAGCTTATTCCAGGAAACCTCCGATGAAGACACCTGCAAAGGGTTGCGCACGACGGAGGAAGGAAGGAGCGACCAGAGGCTAAGGTTATGTTTGAAGCACCTTTAGAGGAGGGGACATGAAAGGGATTCTCCTCGGGCACCCCTGACGGGCATTGGAAACAACCTCCACCCCCTCTACAGAGGTCAACCTGCCCCAAGAAGTAAAGGGACAGTTTGACACCGCTCAGCATAGAGACCCAGACCTACGGGACGCCATGAGGCAGGTGAAGGTGATCGATGGGAGAAACGTTGACGGATTAGGTGAGCCCTCTCTTCCCTACTATGCGGTCAGGCGGGGTCTCTTATATTGGTTCATGCAACGAAGGGGGGGAAAACAGTATCTCCATATAGGGATACTGTCCTGCAGCTAGCCCATTCCCAAGTCCTAGGAGGACACCTGGCATGGGACAAAACGATCAACAGAATCATGGAGAGATTCTATTGGCCCCGTGTCACCCGAGATGTGGCCAGGCATTGTAGGACGTGTGATCAATATCAGCATACGGCCACACGCCACACCTGCATAATCCTTTGATTCCTCTTTCCACAGCTATGGTCCTCATGGGACCCCTCCCTAAATCCGCCAGAGGGCACGAGTACATGCTGGTTGTCGTAGTTTACGCTACCAAGTTCCCGGAGTCCATACCCCTTTGCAACATGTCATCAAAGAGCATTGCCAAGGAATTGTTCATGCTGTTTTCCTGGGTGGGCCTTCTCAAGATGATACTGACCGACCAGGGAACCCCGTTCATGTCCCGGATGATGAAGGACCTGTGTCGGTTATACCAGGTTCAACAGATACGCACAAGCATATTTCACCCATAGACAGACGGTTTGTGTGGATGCCTGAACAAGACAATTAAAAGCATGTTGAGAAGAGTTGTGTCCAGAGATGGGAAAAACTGGGACATGCTTCTTCCCCACTTAATGTTCACCCTGTGAGAAGTACCACAGGCATCCACAGGGTTTTCCCCGTTCAAATTGCTGTAAGGCAGACCATGTTGAGGGATCCTCAACTTAGCCAGGAGACCTGGAAGGCCCAACCCTGCCCATTCCGGTCGACGATAGAACATGTTACCCTGATCCAGGACCGACTGTCGGCAGTCTGGCCCTTAGTAAAGGAGCATATGGAGAAGGCGCAACAGACTCAAGTCCGGGCCTACGATAAGACGGCAACACCCAGGGAGTTCGCAGTGGGAGAGAAAGTGATGGTACTCGTGCCCACAGCCGAACACCGCTTGCTGGCGCAGTGGAGGGGCCCTACGAGATAACGGAGAGGGTCTCACCGGTCAATTACCGCATCAATCAACCTGACAGGAGGAAGTAGGACCAACTCTATCATGTCAACCTGCTGAAGAAGTACCATGAAAGAGAGGAGGGTGTGGCTTTGATGGCAGTGGAGGACAAGCAAAAAAAGGAGGCCCCTCCACAAGTACGCCGTGGCCAATATCTCCTGCCGGAGCAGTCAAGACAGCTAGACAAGCTGGTTATGCAATTCGGCAGGGTATTCTCTTCCTCCCCAGGACAAACAGAAGTCTTGTTTCACCATATCCACACCGAGCCAGGCAAAAAGGTGCATATCCGGCCATACCGGATTCCCGAGGCCCGCCGAGCCATCGCTAAGAACGAGATAGATGAGATGCTGAGGATGGGGGTGATCAAGCCAACTACAAGCGAGTGGTCCAGTCCCATAGTCCTGGTCGCCAAATCCGTAGGGACTGGCCTCGGCCCCAGACGAAGCGGGACGTCCGAGCCTTCTTTGGAATAACGGGATATTATCGTCATTTCATCCCTCACAAATCTCATCAAGAAAAACCTTCCAAACCGTGTAGCGTGGAAGGAGGAGACGGAATAAACACCTTCCAGTCGCTAAAAGATAGCCTGTAGTCTGATCCCGTTCTGCAGGCTCCTGACTTCTCCCGAAAGTTCATTGTGCAGATAGACGCCTCAGAAACGGGGCTCGGAGCCGTCCTGGCTGAGGGTGAAGGCGATGCCGAGATGCCTATTCTCTTCATAAGTAGGAAGCTCAGTGAACGGGAACAGAGATATGCTACTGTAGAGAAAGAGGCAATAGCCATTAAGTGGGCCATTGATTATCTCCGGTACTACCTACTACCTACTCAGACAATACTGTTATGTATGCTATTGCCCCAAATGTAGACCAGGCATTGTTAGAGCTGCAATCTGACTTTTTTGCCTTACGAAAAGCCCTGGTTGGTTTAAAACTTGCACTTACTGTGGGCGAAGACTAAATATATATGTTGTTCTGTCATTTTCGCGAAACAATTTCAGATGGACTACACATTTATTAATTGAATGATTCTCCCATTGATCAAGTTTACGCCTATAAATATCTGGGCTTTTGGATTGACAAGGATTTAACATTTAAAAAAAACATACTGATAAGCTAGTTAAGGATTAAAAAACAAATATTTAAAGTGGGCATCTTTTTTTTTTAAATATCTTGCCTCTCACTAAACAGCAGGAAGCTGGGGGGGAGGGGGCGGGGTTCTGTCACTATCTCTCATCAGACCTGCTCTCTCTCTCACACACACACACACGCCTGTATGTTAAAAGTTAAAGAGTGTGAAATCACCATGGCAGTATGCTAATTCTTAGCAGCCCTCCACAATGGAACTGTCAATCTGGGAATAGAGCCTGAATGAAAGGGAGACAGAACACACCGTAGTCATACTATCTCTCTCACCCCCCTCCCTCCCTCCGTCCGTCCATCCATCTCTCTGTGGGTTGGTGCCTGCACATCTGGATGTGTGTTCATTCTTCTGAATCTGATGTAAAATGTTTAGATCAATAACAACAGATGTTTGAAGGCAGACTATGCATCCCATCAAAGAGAGTGCCTCTGACAGAACCAACACAGAGGTTATGTAGCCCTTTCCTGCAGTCAAATAGTCTTATCATCATTTAATAATTAATACACTTTTCTTTTTTTATGCTGGAAAATCAGGTATTTCTATGTTAAACAACGGCGGGTAGCCTAGAGGTTAGAGCGTTGGGCCAGTAACTGAAACATTGCTGGATCGAATCCCTGAGCTGACAAGGTAAAAATCTGTCATTCTGCCCCTGAACAAGGCACTGTTTCCTGGTAGGCTGTCATTGTAAATAAGAATTTGTTCTAAACTGACTTGCCTAGTTAAATAAAGGTTATACTTAAAATATATATATAAAATACATCTGTGATGTACATAAATAGTAATATTGGGATGCAAACTCAAAACTGAATACATTTGAACTCTATATCTGACATGGTACAGGTGTCTTCTTTTTTTAGGCCCAAAACCATGTGTGTGAGGTGACGTGTCTTTGGCATCATTAAGACTGAAGACCTATTTATCAAATAACTCTCTGTAATTATTATTACGTGATCAAACTGATTAATCATGTTTTTATTTTTATTTTATTTCACCTTTATTTAACCAGGTAGGCAAGTTGAGAACAGGTTCTCATTTACAATTGTGACCTGGCCAAGATAAAGCAAAGCAGTTCGACAACATACAAAAACACAGAGTTACACATGGAGTAAAACAACATACAATCAATGAATCAGTAGACAAAAATAAGACTATATACAATGTGAGCAAATTATGTGAGATAAGGGAGGTAAAGGCAAAAAAAAGGCCATGGTGGCAAAGTAAATAAAGTATAGCAAGTAAAACACTGGAATAGTAGAATTATAATTTGAAGAAAGTTCAAAGTTAAAATATAAATAATATGGTGCAAAGGAGCAAAATAATAAATAAAATAAATAAATACAGTAGGGGAAGAGGTAGTAGTTTGGGCTAAATTATAGATGGGCTATGTACAGGTGCAGTGATCTGGGAGCTGCTCTGATAGCTGGTGCTAAAAGCTAGTGAGGAAGATAAGTGTTTCCAGTTTCAGAGATTTTTGTAGTTCGTTCCAGTCATTGGCAGCAGAGAACTGGAAGGAGAGACGACCAAAGAAGGAGTTGGCTTTAGGGGTGACCAGAGAGATATACCTGCTGGAGCGCGTGCTACAGGTGGGTGCTGCTATGGTGACCAGTGAGCGGAGATAAGGGGGGACTTTACCTAGAAGGGTCTTGTAGATGACCTGGAGCCAATGTGTTTGGCGACGATTATGAAGCGAAGGCCAGCCAACGAGAGCGTACAGGTCGCAGTGGTGGGTAGTATATGGGGCTTTGGTGACAAAACGGATGGCACTGTGATAGACTGCATCCAGCTTGTTGAGTAGGGTATTGGAGGCTATTTTGTAAATTACATCGCCGAAGTCGAGGATTGGTAGGATGGTCAGTTTTACGAGGGTATGTTTGGCAGCATGAGTGAAGGATGCTTTGTTGCGAAATAGGAAGCCAATTCTAGATTTAACTTTGGATTGGAGATGATTGATGTGAGTCTGGAAGGAGAGTTTACAGTCTAACCAGACACCTAGGTATTTGTAGTTGTCCACAAATTCTAAGTCAGAACCGTACAGAGAAGTGATGCTGGACAGGCGGGCAGGTGCAGGCAGCGATCGGTTGAAGAGCATGCATTTAGTTTTACTTGTATTTAGGAGCAGTTGGAGACCATGGAAGGAGAGTTGTACGGCATTGAAGCTCGTCTGGAGGGTTGTTAACACAGTGTCCAAAGAAGGGCCAGAAGTATACAGAATGGTGTCGTCTGCGTAGAGGTGGATCAGAGATTCACCAGCAGCAAGAGCGACATCATTGATGTATACAGAGAAAAGAGTTGGCCCAAGAATTGAACCCTGTGGTACCCCCATAGAGACTGCCAGAGGTCCGGACAGCAGGCCCTCCGATTTGACACACTGAACTCTATCAGAGAAGTAGTTGGTGAACCAGGCGACGCAATCGTTTGAGAAACCAAGGCTACTGAGTCTGCCGATGAGGGTGTGGTGATTAACAGAGTCAAAAGCTTTGGCCAGGTCAATGAATACGGCAGCACAGTATTGTTTCTTATCGATGGCGGTTACGATGTCGTTTAGGACCTTGAGCGTGGCTGAGGTGCACCCATGACCAACTCTGAAACCAGTTTGCTTAGCGGAGAGGGTGCGGTGGGATTCGAAATGGTCGGTAATCTGTTTGTTGACTTGGCTTTCGAAGACCTTAGAAAGGCAGGGTAGGATGGATATAGGTCTGTAGCAATTTGGGTCAAGAGTGTCACCTCCTTTGAAGAGGGGGATGACAGCAGCTGCTTTCCAATCTATGGGAATCTCAGACGACACAAAAGAGAGGTTGAACAGGCTAGTAATAGGGGTTGCAATAATTTCGGCAGATCATTTTAGAAAGAAAGGGTCCAGATTGTCAAGCCCAGCTGATTTGTAGGGGTCCAGATTTTGCAGCTCTTTCAGAACATCAGCTGAATGGATTTGGGAGAAGGAGAAATGGGGGAGGCTTGGGCGAGTAGCTATGGGGGGTGCAGTGATGTTGAATGCAGTAGGGTTAGTTAGGTGGAAAGCATGGCCAGCCGTAGAAAAATGCTTATTGAAATTCTCAATTATAGTGGGCTTATCGGTGGTGACAGAGTTTCCTATCCTCAGTGCAGTGGGCAGTTGGAAGGAGGTGTTCTTATTCTCCATGGACTTTACAGTGTCCCAGAACTTTTTAGAGTTTGAGTTGCTAATTAGTTCAATGCTAATGCAGAACGCCACAGGATATTTTTGTGTTGGTTAAAGGCAGTCAGGTCTGGGGAGAACCAAGGGCTATATCTGTTCCTGGTTCTACATTTCTTGAAAGGGGCATGCTTATTTAAGATGGTGAGGAAGGCATTTAAAAAAAATAACCAGGCATCCTCTACTGACGGGATGAGGTCAATATCTTTCCAGGATACCAGGGCCAGGTCGATTAAAAAGGCTTGCTCGTTGAAATGTTTCAGGCAGCGTTTGACAGTGATGAGTGGAGGTCCATTACGGGTGCAGGCAATGAGGCAGTGATCGCTGAGATCTTGGTTGAATACAGCAGAGGTGTATTTAGAGGGCACGTTGGTTAGGATGATATCTATAAGGGTGCCAGTGTTTGCGGCTTTGGGGTTGTACCTGGTGGGTTCATTAATAATTTGTGTGAGATTGAGGGCATCAAGCTTGGATTGTAGGATGGCTGGGGTGTTAAGCATGTCCCAGTAAAGGTCACCTAGTAGCACGAGCTCTGAAGATAGATGGGGGGCAATCAGTTCACATATGGTGTCCAGAGCACAGCTAGGGGCCGAGGGGGGTCTATAGCAGGCGGCGACGGTGAGAGACTTGTTTTTGGAGGTGGATTTTTAAAAGTAGAAGTTCAAATTGTTTGGGTACAGACCTGGGTAGCAGGACAGAGCTCTGCAGGCTATCTCTGCAGTAGATTGCAACACCGCCCCCTTTGGTCGTTCTATCTTGTCTGAAAACGTTGTAGTTAGGGATGAAGATTTCAGAGTTTTTGGTGGACTTCCTAAGCCAAGATTCAGACACAGCTAGGATATCCGGGTTGGCAGAGTGTGCTAAAGCAGTGAATAAAACAAACTTAGGAAGGAGGCTTCTAATGTTAACATGCATGAAACCAAGGCTATTACGGTTACAGAAGTCATCAAAAGAGAGCGCCTGGGGAGTAGGAGTGGAGCCAGGCACTGCAGGGCCTGGACTCACCTCTACATCCCCAGAGGAGCAGAGAAGAATGAGTATAAAGGTACGGCTAAAAGCTATAAGAATTGGTCGTCTGTGACGTCCAGAATAGAGAGAAAAAGGAGCAAGTTTCTGGGGGCGATAAAATAGCTTCAAGGTATAATGTACAGACAAAGGTATGGTGGGATGTGAATACAGAGGAGGTAAACCTAGGCATTTAGTGATGATGAGAGAGATATTGTCTCTAGAAACATCATTGATACCAGAAGATGTCATAGCATGTGTGGGTGGAGGAACTGAGAGGTTGGATAAGGTATAATGAGCAGGGCTAGAGACTCTACAGTGAAATAAGCCAATAAACACTAACCAGAACAGCAATGGACATTGCATATTGACATTGAGTAGAGGCATGCTTAGCTGAGTGATCAAAGGGTCCAGTGAGATTCAGACAGCTAGCCGGGCCATAGGTAGCAAGCTGGTGGAAGATGGAGGGAGGACTGTTTTTAGCCACCTAGTGCGTTTCCGTCTGTGGGTTAGTGGGGTTCCGTGTGGAACGGGGGACCTGTCCAAGTTGGCAAAATAGTTAGTTATAGTGGCCCAAGAAAAGTGTCCGATAAACCTATTCAGATCGCAGCCGATAAGACAGCTAACGATTAACGATTAGTGGGCCGCAGATGGGCGATCAGGTTACGTCGCGACGGAGGGAACCGTTGGATAACTCCCTCGGGCAGATAACGTCGGTCGTCCAGTCGTGAAGGCCCGATGGGGCTCCGCATCGACAGTAAAGCGGGTCAGGATAGGTGATTGTAGCCCAGGAGACACTTCAGCTGGCTAGCTCAGGAAAAGCCCACGAGTGGCTGACGGAACTCTTCAGCTGGCTAGCTCCTGGATAATGTGTGTTAATTCCGGGGCCGACGTTGCCAATAGTCACTCAGGTAGCAGCTAGTTAGCTGCAAGATCCAGGTGTAAATGTCCAGAGCCTGCGGTAGAAATCGGGGAAAGGAGAGAGAATAGGTCCAGTGTGCTCTGGTCTGAGTCGCGCTGTACAAAAACTGCCGATAGCTTTTCGAGCTAATGGATAGCTGAGGACAGCTAACCGTGGCTAGCTGAACTCCAACGTTAGCCAGTGAAAATGGCTAACCTCTGGCTAGCTTCTGTTGTGGAATTCGGATTTGAGGTAAATAATACTTTATTTTTTAAAATTGGTGAGGCGGGTTGCAGGAGAGTGCTTTGAGGTTGAGTTTTAGAAGAAAAAAATGTAAAAAGATAATGCGAAGGAAAATATGTAAATATATATATACACGGGACACGACAAGAGGAGGGTAAAGGTCGTCTGAACTGCTACGCCATCTTGGAAAAAAAAGAAAAAAAAAAGAACTGTTAATGTAAATGTAACTGTAATTAACTGGGAAGTTGGGGCACCAAGGAAAATATTCAGATTACAAAGTTATAATTTTCCTAATATAACTTTCAGATATTTGAATATCTGATCAATTAGTCTTCAATTTAATGAATTATTATTTACCTCACGTCAGTCTTATTCCAAACGTCTTTAAATTATTGGTTATCTGCACAAACCCAGTCTTCACTATGAGTCATCCATGCATCAACTGTCTTAAAATCATTTATTTACTAACTAAGTAATTCACAGAAATGCATAACAAACAAACAATGGTTACAAAGAAATAATAGGGGAATGTGCCCTAGTGGGCTAAACCGGAATGGCGGCTTGTTAGACAAAAGGGGAGTGGTGGTCAGCTGAGAAGGCACTACAGAGTTGATAATTATAACAATTGAAATGCTAATCCTTTGCACATGAACGCTCACTCATTCGGTAATAATTGCAATCAATATATATATTTACGCTCAGTGTGTCATCGGGATCTCTGTTGAAAAGTTTGTTTCTGTTGGAGAGTTTGTCCGCCCTCTCTCGCTCTCTGTTGTGGTTAGAATGGATAGTTTTACATTTTACATTTTAGTCATTTAGCAGACGCTCTTATCCAGAGCGACTTACTTTCAGACATTTTTTCTCCATACTGGTCCCCCGTGGGAATCGAACCCACAACCCTGGTGTTGCAAACACCGTGCTCTACCAACTGAGTAACATTCATTCATGTTGTTATAGAATAGTTGTTTCGGCGGTTGTCGGTCTTCGCGGTCAATGATACCGAATTCCTAGCTGCTGACTAGTAATTCATATCAAAGACTTGTTCTTATTCTGTCGGTATCATTAGTCTAAGAGTTTAACCACGTGGTATGGTTAAAAGCTCATCAAGAGAAATGCATGGTCTCAAACCTTGGCCCTCTCGTTATCGAGGTAAGCTGGTCTCCTCTCAAACCTTGGCCCTCTCGTTATCGAGGTAAGCTGGTCTCCTCTCAAACCTTGGCCCTCTCATTATCGAGGTAAGCTGGTCTCCTCTTAAACCTTGGCCCTCTCGTTATCGAGGTAAGCTGGTCTCCAACCTTTAGCCATCTCGTAATTGAGGTAAGCTCAGTCTCCAACCTTTAGCCATCTCGTAATTGAGGTAAGCTCAGTCTCCAATCTTTAGCCATCTCGTAATTGAGGTAAGCTCGGTCTGGTGATAGAAAACCTAGGTGGGGGTTTTATTCGGAAGAGCAGAAAAGGGCCTGTCCCATGACGCCAGACCATAACTGTGCTCATGGGCGGTCCTCTGATTTAGTTAAACTCCAAAGGGAATTGGAGTTTCCTTCATTAAACAGTCCAAAATCACATTACACAATTTCACAAACAGTTCCATCCTTATTCATTCATTTTATACAACCATTTAGATGTAAGTCTCATAGCTGAGGCAATTGTATAAACATGATTATGGTAATGTTGCAGTATTGTCTCTCATGAGTTTCACAAAATTGTACCAAACGGACCAGTTCATTGCTGGATTCTTCACCGATCTTTTATACCTTCTCCAGAACCTGAATATTGTTCGGTTGTCAAGTTCTGTGAGGTAGAAGAAATTCCTTTGTGTGGTCTATGAAAACTCACTCTGTCTCTATACTGAGAGAATCTCCTCATAGGAATTTACAACCTCTTCTTACAAAGCCTGGTGTCAGGAGTATAGAGGTCGGGGGTTGGTGCATAGAAAAGGGCTGGTGCAGAGGGAGGCTGGTCAACTGTGTTCGCTGTACCCAAAGAGGGCAACGTCATGACATAGGTGTATACTTTTGTTTCAAAGTAGATTTGTTTAAGAAAACCAAGAAACCCTTTGTGCAACCATGATTTAGCACACTGTATTGAAGGGTTTTAAACAGAAATGTCTCAAGATGACAGGAAGTGTCAAATAGGAAGAGGAAGTTGGAGCAGAGGTTGAGATGGAACATAATGTGATGTCACACCTATTATCTTACCTTCCATTGATAAGACAAACACAGAATCCCTACGGCACCCTGCGATCCACAACAATTAAACCTGCCACACACTTGTGTCACCTTCTGTTGTTGTCTGTCTGACACCAATAACACACACACAGACTCCCTTAGGTTCTCTCCTTATAATTCCAGCCAATAGCTATACTACTGGGCTGATGACACAGGTACTGTACATTCTGTATCCAAAGAGTCGCCCACTATCTAAATGCCTGTATACTGTGTATGTGTGTGTGCGTTCCCAGCCTCCTTTATGTTTGTACGACCTGTGTTTGTTGTCATGATCTTTAACTCAGCTGATTAATGTAAATATGCACAGATATTCACTGCAGTGGGCGCACACACACACACACACACACACACACACACACACACACACAGTCGCTGCATTGGGCTCTATCCTTTCTAAGTGATAAATATGTGTTTTTGCAGTTAGTGGTGAGAAAGAAGAGCTGTAGCATGTTTATACATATTGTCATACTATCCCTAGGAAAACGAGAGAGAGAATTGGATTATTATACACAGTACATTGCAAAAACAACAACTAAAGGACTGCTTGAACACCAAAGGCTCTGACATACACAGAGAGAAGTGTTCTGGATATAGATGTGGTTTTAGGCCACTCTGATCCGTTACTATGTCCTGAGTTTCCACTGTGAGAACTGCTGACCTCACTAAGGTCAGGGGTGAGGGGTCAACCCCAGCCCTGCAGTAGGAATGAAACAACTCAGATGGAAGTCATGATTTGGAGGTTGTAAAGAAAGAACTGACATGCTCTCCTATAGGAGTTGCCTCGTATTCAATCTTTCAGCTGCCTGCTCATAATAAAAACCTCTCCAAGGTGTGTGTGTACAGTATGTGTTTATGTATTCTACTTTAAACACAACTTTATACCAGTGTTAATTCTTCAACAACAATAGTGACTAAAATATTCATCAAACTATAACTGACTAAATAGAGACTATAAATAGAGACTATAACTGACTAAATAGACCCAGAAAAAATATGACTAAAGTAAAACGATTTTTCATATTAGTTGACTAAAACGAGACAAAATTATCCCTGTGACTAAAATGTCTACCAAGTGGACTGGACAATAGTTTTGATAGAGATTGAGAGCTTTTCAGTGATAAGCACAATTAATATTATCAGCACAGCACATATGTGCAGCGCAGTTCTGTTCAGTAGTGGGAAGGAAGTGCAACACCCAGCACCAACAGCCTAGCCTACATCAGCTGCTGAGCAGCGGGGGAACAAGCGATGAGTGTGGGTAGACAGGCTCCACCTCCAAATATACACATTGTGCAGGCAAATCTCTTTTCCTGTTGCTAACCAGTCACCACTAGCCTTCTAGTTAGCTACCCTTTACCTGGTTAAGAAGCACCAGCTGCTTTACGAAATTAAAAACAATAGCAGCATTAAGTTTAATAGTAAAACCACAGTCTAGCTAGGTTTTTCTCTCCCTTGATTATAGAAACATTTTTGAATATGTAGTCTTGCTCAACCCTCCCACTTTCCCCACTGCATTTCATAGCCAGGTTGTGTAGCCAACGTACTACCCACGTCTCCCTCTTTTTCTCAGAGGATTCTAGCCATTCCCGGGCATTGGAGGGCCGCGTTTTACATTCATAAAGCATATCGCAGGCCATTCTAGCCTACTTGCAGACCAGACCGTGAACCATTTGTTTAGGCTACACAATGTTCAGTCATTTTATCTCATTAGCTAGCTATACTAGGGTGCAACCCATACTACTTTGCCAATACTTGCGGCATCTCTCTCTCTCTCTCTCTCTCTCTCTCTCTCTCTCTCTCATGTTTTCTGCTGTTGGTAGGACAAGGCTGTGTATGTTTGTACACATGGTAGTCAGTGATTTATGTTTACTATAGGTTAATGAGGCAGTACAAATGTGATGCGACTAAAATGTGTGTAAAATAAAAAGGGTATTTAGTTGACTGAAATGGCCCACTGTTTAACTCATTTTGACAATAACTACAATTAATCATTATTCAAATGACCAAAAATTTGGCTTAATTATATTTTAGTCAAAATGAATAAGACTAGACCAAATCTGAAAAAAAGAGTGCCAAAATGAACACTGGTTTATACACACACACACACACACACACACACACACACACACACACACACACACACACACACACACACACACACACACACACACACACACACGCACAGACACAAACAAATTTTAAACGGTGAAAACTCCACTTGATACAGTAAAGGTTCTTCATAATGCAGTCTGTCTGTCTGAACAATCACTGCTACTGGAGAAATACCCTCATCACCAAAATGGATTTACAGTCTCTCCCCACCTGCTTTCAAAATATCACTCTCTCTCTCTCCATACCTCCTTCCTTCCCTCTCTCCCCACCTGCTTTCATAATATCATTCTCTCTCTCTCTCTTCATACCTCCTTCCTTCCCTCTCTCCCCACCTGCTTTCAAAATATCACTCTCTCTCTCTCTTCATACCTCCTCCTTCCCTCTCTCCCCACCTGCTTTCAAAATATCATACCCTCTCTCTCTCCATACCTCCTCCTTCCCTCTCTCCCTACCTGCTTTCAAAATATCATACCCTCTCTCTCCATACCTCCTCCTTCCCTCTCTCCCCACCTGCTTTCAAAATATCATACCCTCTCTCTCTCCATACCTCCATCCTTCCCTCTCTCCCCACCTGCTTTCAAAATATCATACCCTCTCTCTCTCCATACCTCCATCCTTCCCTCTCTCCCCATCTGCTTTCATAATATCATACCCTCTCTCTCTCTCCATACCTCCTTCCTTCCCTCTCTCCCCACCTGCTTTCATAATATCATACCCTCTCTCTCTCTCTCCATTCCTCCACCTTCCCTCTCTCCCCACCTGCTTTCATAATATCATACCCTCTCTCTCTCTCTCTCCATTCCTCCACCTTCCCTCTCTCCCCTCCTGCTTGCATAATATCATACCCTCTCTCTCTCTCCATACCTCCATCTTTCTCTCTTCCACTTTGTCTGATGGCCAGTCCTCTAAGGACTATCTCTCTCTCTGGGGAAAGTGTGGTTCAGCTTGTTCCAGTCTAATTGGACCTCCAGGGAGGAGGGAGGATCTGTCCCTCAGAGACCCAGCCCCAGAGCACATCAGCTGGGCATGGACACCAGAGACCCTCTGGGAGGGAGAAATGTTTTCCACCCACTAAACAATCCTGTCTGGTGTGTATTCATTATTCAGCGCTTTTAAAATGGCTGAGAACTGTCAACATCATCATTAGGAGATGTTCTGTTTCCAGAGTCAGAAACAACATGTGTTATGGTTGTTTGGGTAGAACTGTGACAGAGAGGTAGAGTGTTCAACTGAGAAACACAGTCGTCCATTTTGGAAAATCTCAACTCTTTGTTTTTCAAACAACTGGCACAACTTCATTTTTTTCATCCTCAGCTGTCTCACATTCCCTCTCTTCGCACACAAACACGCACACACAAATTCTCCCTCTCTGTAAAGAGAATGCACACACATTCTCCCGCTCTCTGAATAGCACACTCACACAATATACACTCCCTTGCTCCGTTTATCTCTCTGTTTTCTCCAGCGGTGAACACTGCTGAGACACTAACACACTGTTTCTCTGTTTCTTCATCATCACACACACACGCACACACACGTACACACTGTCCCTGATCTCTCCTCTAACTAAACTGTATAAACACATTTAAAGTGAAGTCCAATCCCTCCAAATGGACACACAAACTTTTAATATCCCCGTTTACATGCATAAATATTCATCAATATTCATGATTATGCAAATTCATCTGCCCCAGTCACCATGACGAGGAGAGTTCCTGCTGGGAGGAGTCAGTGTTGTCAGGGTAGACAGGCTGACGCCCTTTCGGCCATGTGTTTGTGTGTGTGTTTGTGTGAGTGTGAGCGTGTGTGTTTTGTGTGAGTGTATTTGTGTGTTCTAGTCGGACAGATGCTCTTGTAAATTCATGACCCTTCAGAATGCTGTCCAGGAGTGCTGGGAATAAGAACAGTCCCACAGCATCACTCAGCACAAACAACAAGCACACACCATACATATGCAGTGTCAGCAGATCTTAGGCTGGGTGCAGAATGAAGGGGCAGAAACACAGAAAAGCAACAAGCTCTCAGTCCAAACAGGATTGAACACGCAAGGATTATATATATATAAATATAAATGAGAGAGAGAGAGAGAGAGAAAATCAGTAAATATTTATATGGGCTCTTCTTTAACTACCACTGAGTGATGGAGTAATAAACAGAATAGCAACTCAATGTTTCTGGCTATTCCCCTTTAACTACAGGTGGCACCACTCCTGTGTCAGGCAGATCGCTCAAGATTGAAGATGTTGGAAAATGCAGTGAATGCTATTACCATCAAGTAAGCTTGGCTTTTGCTAGGGCAATGTGGACATGGGTGGTGGATGTATGCCATCCCATGACTCCGGATCTGAAGGTTATGTGTTCAATCCCAGTGGTAGACAAAAGAAAACACTTCAAAAGTTCATGTTTGCAATAATTTAGAAATTTGAGTCAAATTGGTAAAACCGTGAGCTCATGTTGCCAGTGTAGTGTAGTGTAGTGTAGTGTAGTGTAGTGTAGTGTAGTGTAGTGTAGTGTAGTGATGGTGTTCTTCTGTAGAGAGAAGCAGAATAACACATTTGATCTTTGTGAAAGTTTGACAGGTGTTGCAGGCAAATTATTCCCCCGGCTCCTTCCTGTGGTGTGACGGTTAAACCTTCCCTCTCCCTCAACAGCTGCTCTGATAATTACCTCTGCTGCTCCACTCTGTCTTCCTACATTGGTGTGTGTGCGTGCGTTTGCGTACATCCGTGTGTATGCCTGTGTCGCTAGCTCTGTGTTAGCTGACTGTAGTGGCAGACTAAGCCACAAGGATTACTGCGTGTGTCACTCTTCCCGGGGACTGAATCAAAATGTACACAGACACTCACTGTCTCAAATACACACACACACAAAGACACTCAAATACAAAGTTACACGGTCTCAAACACCATCTCTCAAACACACACACACTGTCTGAAACACGTACACAAGGTGAGGAAGAAAGAAGCAGGTTAATTAACTCTACTTTGAGCTATTTTCAGGGAGTCAGCATATTCTGAAAGGAGATGCCGAAAGCCTGCCAAACTCACACACACACACACACACACACACACACACACACACACACACACACACTGCCAAAGTTTGATATAAACAGCATTCTTCATCAATCAATGAAATCAATGAAATCAATGTCAAAACAGATTATTCAAAACACAGTGTTCTAATTCCACAAACACACCCTGGACTGCCCTCTGAGGGAAGCGGGGTTAAACTCCTGTACTCTCATTGGTCTAATCCTAATAATTCATTAGCATAACACACCTGGGGTCTGTTCAGGAGGGCACAGCTGCAACAGAGCTGGTTTACCTGATGAGCCTGAAGACTTGCTGTCCCTCTATCTGTCCCTCAAATGAATTCTATCAGTCTGGTATTATGTAGCCTTAAACACACACACCTTACAATGTGTCCTTCAGGTTGGAGTGTGAGACTCTAATGTCAATAACGTCCGTTCCGTAATAGAATGTTCACCCTTCAGTTCCTTCCATTACCTTCTCTCCTTCTCCTTCTCCTCATCCATCTATTCCTCCGTTCATCCATCCTCACCTCATCTCCGCCCTGTCACTGCACCGGCCGTATGTCAGCCCTCCAGTGTGTGTGTGTGTGTGTGTGTGTGTGTGTGTGTGTGTGTGTGTGTGTGTGTGTGTGTGTTATTGATCTGATGCATATCCCTGTACACTGGCTAGCCATGATAAATCACATGACACACAGCGGTCAGGGTATGGCCTCGCACTGAGGGAGGGAGAGAGGGAGTTAGGGGTAGGGAGATAGAAAGAGAGAGAGAAGGACGGTGGGGGGGGTATAAAGAAGGAGCACGAGAGATAGGGGTGGAGAGGGTACTACAGAGATAGAGGGAAGAGAGGGAATTATAGAGAAGGGAAGAGAGAGGGAACTACAACGAGGGGGTGGAGAGGGAACTACAGAGATAGAGGGCAGAGAGGGAATTATAGAGAAGGGAAGAGAGAGGGAACTACAAAGAGGTGGTGGACAGGGAACTATAGAGATGGGGTGGAGAGGGAACTATAGAGATGGGGGTGGAGAGGGAACTACAGAGAAGGGAAAAGAGAGGGAACTACAGAGAAGGGAAAAGAGAGGGAACTACAGAGAAGGGAAAAGAGAGGGAACTACAGAGAAGGGAAAAGAGAGGGAACTACAGAGAAGGGAAAAGAGAGGGAACTACAGAGAAGGGAAAAGAGAGGGAACTACAGAGAAGGGAAAAGAGAGGGAACTACAGAGAAGGGAAAAGAGAGGGAACTACAGAGAAGGGAAAAGAGAGGGAACTACAGAGAAGGGAAAAGAGAGGGAACTACAGAGAGGGGGTGGAGAGGGAACTATAGAGATAGAGGGCAGAGAGGGAACTATAGAGAAGGGAAGAGAGAGGGAACTACAGAGAGGGGGTGGAGAGGGAACTATAGAGAAGGGAAGAGAGAGGGAACTACAGAGAGGGGGTGGAGAGGGAACTATAGAGAAGGGAAGAGAGAGGGAACTACAGAGAGGGGGTGGAGAGGGAACTATAGAGATAGAGGGCAGAGAGGGAACTATAGAGAAGGGAAAAGAGAGGGAACTACAGAGAAGGGAAGAGAGAGGGAACTACAGAGAGGGGGTGGAGAGGGAACTATAGAGATAGGGGGTGGAGAGGGAACTATAGAGAAGGGAAGAGAGAGGGAACTACAGAGAGGGGGTGGAGAGGGAACTATAGAGAAGGGAAGAGAGAGGGAACTACAGAGAGGGGGTGGAGAGGGAACTATAGAGATAGGGGGTGGAGAGGGAACTATAGAGAAGGGAAGAGAGAGGGAACTACAGAGAGGGGGTGGAGAGGGAACTATAGAGATAGGGGGTGGAGAGGGAACTATAGAGAAGGGAAGAGAGAGGGAACTACAGAGAGGGGGTGGAGAGGGAACTATAGAGAAGGGAAGAGAGAGGGAACTACAGAGAGGGGGTGGAGAGGGAACTACAGAGATAGAGGGAAGAGAGGGAATTATAGAGAAGGGAAGAGAGAGGGAACTACAAAGAGGGGGTGGACAGGGAACTATAGAGATGGGGTGGAGAGGGAACTACAGAGAAGGGAAAAGAGAGGGAACTACAGAGAAGGGAAAAGAGAGGGAACTACAGAGAAGGGAAAAGAGAGGGAACTACAGAGAAGGGAAAAGAGAGGGAACTACAGAGAAGGGAAAAGAGAGGGAACTACAGAGAAGGGAAAAGAGAGGGAACTACAGAGAAGGGAAAAGAGAGGGAACTACAGAGAGGGGGTGGAGAGGGAACTATAGAGATAGAGGGCAGAGAGGGAACTATAGAGAAGGGAAAAGAGAGGGAACTACAGAGAGGGGGTGGAGAGGGAACTATAGAGAAGGGAAGAGAGAGGGAACTACAGAGAGGGGGTGGAGAGGGAACTATAGAGAAGGGAAGAGAGAGGGAACTACAGAGAGGGGGTGGAGAGGGAACTATAGAGATAGAGGGCAGAGAGGGAACTATAGAGAAGGGAAAAGAGAGGGAACTACAGAGAAGGGAAGAGAGAGGGAACTACAGAGAGGGGGTGGAGAGGGAACTATAGAGATAGGGGGTGGAGAGGGAACTATAGAGAAGGGAAGAGAGAGGGAACTACAGAGAGGGGGTGGAGAGGGAACTATAGAGAAGGCAAGAGAGAGGGAACTACAGAGAGGGGGTGGAGAGGGAACTATAGAGATAGGGGGTGGAGAGGGAACTATAGAATAGGGAAGAGAGAGGGAACTACAGAGAGGGGGTGGAGAGGGAACTATAGAGAAGGGAAGAGAGAGGGAACTACAGAGAGGGGGTGGAGAGGGAACTATAGAGATAGAGGGCAGAGAGGGAACTATAGAGAAGGGAAAAGAGAGGGAACTACAGAGAAGGGAAGAGAGAAGGAACTACAAAGAGGGGGTGGAGAGGGAACTATAGAGAAGGGAAGAGAGAGGGAACTACAGAGAGGGGGTGGAGAGGGAACTATAGAGAAGGGAAGAGAGAGGGAACTACAGAGAGGGGGTGGAGAGGGAACTACAGAGATAGAGAGTGGAGAGGGAACTACAGAGATGGGGTGGAGAGGGAACTATAGAGACGGGGGTGGAGAGTGAACTATAGAGAAGGGAAGAGAGAAGGAACTACAGAGAGGGGGTGGAGAGGGAACTACAGAGATAGAGAGTGGAGAGGGAACTACAGAGATGGGGTGGAGAGGGAACTATAGAGACGGGGGTGGAGAGTGAACTATAGAGATAGGGGGTGGAGAGGGAACTATAGAGAAGGGAAGAGAGAAGGAACTACAAAGAGGGGGTGGAGAGGGAACTATAGAGAAGTGAAGAGAGAGGGAACTACAGAGAGGGGGTGGAGAGGGAACTACAGAGATAGAGGGTGGAGAGGGAACTATAGAGATGGGGGTGGAGAGGGAACCATAGAGAAGGGAAGAGAGAGGGAACTACAGAGAGGGGGTGGAGAGGGAACTACAGAGATAGAGAGTGGAGAGGGAACTACAGAGATGGGGTGGAGAGGGAACTATAGAGACGGGGGTGGAGAGTGAACTATAGAGATAGGGGGTGGAGAGGGAACTATAGAGAAGGGAAGAGAGAAGGAACTACAGAGAGGGGGTGGACAGGGAACTACAGAGATAGAGGGTGGAGAGGGAACTACAGAGATGGGGTGGAGAGGGAACTACAGATAAGAGAAAAGAGAGGGAACTACAGAGAGGGGAAGGAGAGGGAACTACACAGAAGTGAAGAGAGAGGGAACTACAGAGATAGAGGGTGGAGAGGGAACTATAGAGATGGGGGCGGAGAGGGAACTATAGAGAAGGGAAGAGAGAGGGAACTACAGAGAGGGGGTGGAGAGGGAACTACAGAGAAGGGAAGAGAGAGGGAACAACAGAGAGGGGGTGGAGAGGGAACTACAGAGATAGAGGGTGGAGAGGGAACTATAGAGATGGGGGTGGAGAGGTAACTACAGAGAAGGGAAAAGAGAGGGAACTACAGAGAAGGGAAAAGAGAGGGAACTACATAGAGGGGTGGAGAGGGAACTACAGAGAAGTGAAGAGAGAGGGAACTACAGATATAGAGGGTGGAGAGGGAACTATAGAGATGGGGTGGAGAGGGAACTACAGAGAAGGGAAGAGAGAGGGAACTACAGAGATAGAGGGTGGAGAGGGAGCTATAGAGATAGGGGTTGGAGAGGGAACTATAAAGATAGGAGAGGGAACTACAGAGATAGGAGAGGGAACTAAAGAGATAGGAGAGGGAACTACAGAGATAGGAGAGGGAACTAAAGAGATAGGAGAGGGAACTACAGAGAAGGGAAAAGAGAGGGAACTACATAGAGGGGTGGATTGGGAACTACAGAGAAGTGAAGAGAGAGGGAACTACAGATATAGAGGGTGGAGAGGGAACTATAGAGATGGGGTGGAGAGGGAACTACAGAGAAGGGAAGAGAGAGGGAACTACAGAGATAGAGGGTGGAGAGGGAGCTATAGAGATAGGGGTTGGAGAGGGAACTATAAAGATAGGAGAGGGAACTACAGCGATAGGAGAGGGAACTAAAGAGATAGGAGAGGGAACTACAGAGATAGGAGAGGGAACTAAAGAGATAGGAGAGGGAACTAAAGAGATAGGAGAGGGAACTACAGAGATAGGAGAGGGAACTACAGAGAAGTGAAGAGAGAGGGAACTACAGAGATAGAGGGTGGAGAGGGAACTATAGAGTTAAGGGGTGGAGAGGGAACTACAGAGATGGGGTGGAGAGGGAACTACAGAGATAGGGGTGGAGAGGGAACAACAGAGATACGGGTGGAGAGGGAACTACAGACATAGGGGATGGAGAGGGAACTACAGAGATAGGGTTGGAGAGGGAACTATAGAGATAGAGGTGAAGAGGGAACTACAGAGATAGGGGGTGGAGAGGGAACTATAGAGATAGGGGTGGAGAGGGAACTACAGAGAAGTGAAGAGAGAGGGAACTACAGAGATAGAGGGTGGAGAGGGAACTACAGAGATAGGGGTTGGAGAGGGAACTACAGAGATAGGGGGTGGAGTGGGAACTATAGAGATGGGGGTGGAGAGGGAACTACAGAGAAGGGAAGAGAGAGGGAACTACAGAGAGGGGGTGGAGAGGGAACTATAAAGATAGGAGAGGGAACTACAGAGATAGGAGAGGGAACTACAGAGATAGGAGAGGGAACAAAAGAGATAGGAGAGGGAACTACAGAGAAGTGAAGAGAGAGGGAACAATAGAGATAGAGGGTGGAGAGGGAACTATAGAGATGGGGTGGAGAGGGAACTACAGAGAGGGGGTGGAGAGGGAACTATAAAGATAGGAGAGGGAACTACAGAGATAGGAGAGGGAACTAAAGAGATAGGAGAGGGAACTACAGAGATATGAGATGGAACTAAAGAGATAGGAGAGGGAACTACAGAGAAGTGAAGAGAGAGGGAACTACAGAGATGGGGTGGAGAGGGAGAGGGAACTACAGAGAAAGGGGGTGGAGAGGGAACTACAGAGATAGAGGGTGGAGAGGGAACTATAGAGATAAGGGGTGGAGAGGGAACTACAGAGATAGGGGGTGGAGAGGGAACTACAGAGAAAGGGGGTGGAGAGGGAAATACAGAGAAAAGGGGTGGAGAGGGAAATATAGAGATAGAGGGTGGAGATGGAACCACAGAGATGGGGTGGAGAGGGAACCACAGAGATAGGGGTGGAGAGGGAACAACAGAGATACGGGTGGAGAGGGAACTACAGACATAGGAGGTGGAGAGGGAACTATAGAGATAGGGTTGGAGAGGGAACTATAGAGATAGAGGTGGAGAGGGAACTACAGAGATAGGGGGTGGAGAGGGAACTATAGAGATGGGGTGGAGAGGGAACTACAGAGAAGTGAAGAGAGAGGGAACTACAGAGATAGAGGGTGGAGAGGGAACTACAGAGATAGGGGTTGGAGAGGGAACTACAGAAATAGGGGGAGAGGGAACTACAGAGAAGTGAAGAGAGAGGGAACTACAGAGATAGAGGGTGGAGAGTGATCTATAGAGATAGGGGGTGGAGAGGGACCTACAGAGATAGGGGTGGAGAGAGAACTATAGAGATGGGGGTGGAGAGGGAACTACAGAGAAGGGAAGAGAGAGGGAACTACAGAGAGGGGGTGGAGAGGGAACTATAAAGATAGGAGAGGGAACTACAGAGATAGGAGAGGGAACTAAAGAGATAGGAGAGGGAACTACAGAGAAGTGAAGAGAGAGGGAACAACAGAGATAGAGGGTGGAGAGGGAACTACAGAGATAGGGGTTGGAGAGGGAACTACAGAGATAGGGGGTGGAGAGGGAACTACAGAGATAGAGGGTGGAGAGGGAACTATAGAGATAAGGGGTGGAGAGGGAACTACAGAGATAGGGGGTGGAGAGGGAACTACAGAGAAAGGAAGAGAGAGGGAACTACAGAGATATGGGGTGGAGAGGGAACTATAGAGATGGGGTGGAGAGGAAACTACAGAGAAAGGAAGAGAGAGGGAACTACAGAGAAAGGGGTGGAGAGGGAACTATAGAGATAGGGGTGGAGAGGGAACTACAGAGAAAGGAAGAGAGAGGGAACTACAGAATTAGAGGGTGGATAGGGAACAATAGAGATAGGGGTGGAGAGGGAACTACTTAGAAGTGAAGAGAGAGGGAACTACAGAGATAGAGGGTGGAGAGGGAACTACAGAGATAGGGGTTGGAGAGGGAACTACAGAGATAGGGGTTGGAGAGGGAACTACAGAGAAGTGAAGAGAGAGGGTACTACAGAGATAGAGGGTGGAGAGTGAACTATAGAGATAGGGGGTGGAGAGGGACCTACAGAGATAGGGGGTGGAGAGGGAACTACAGAGATAGGGGTGGAGAGGGAACTACAGAGATAGGGTTGGAGAGGGAACTATAGAGATAGGGGTGGAGAGGGAACTACAGAGAAAGGGGGTGGAGAGGGAACTACAGAGATAGGGGGTGGAGAGGGAACTATAGAGATAGACGGTGGAGAGGGAACCACAGAGATGGGGGTGGAGAGGGAACAACAGAGATACGGGTGGAGAGGGAACTACAGACATAGGGGGTGGAGAGGGAACTATAGAGATAGGGTTGGAGAGGGAACTATAGAGATAAGGGTGGAGAGGGAACTATAGAGATAGAGGGTGGAGAGGGAACCACAGAGATGGGGTGGAGAGGGAACCACAGAGATAGGGGTGGAGAGCGAACAACAGAGATACGGGTGGAGAGGGAACTACAGACATAGGGGGTGGAGAGGGAACGATAGAGATAGGGTTGGAGAGGGAACTATAGAGATAGAGGTGGAGAGGGAACTACAGAGATAGGGGTTGGAGAGGGAACAACAGAAATAGGGGGAGAGGGAACTACAGAGAAGTGAAGAGAGAGGGAACTACAGAGATAGAGGGTGGAGAGGGAACTACAGAGATAGGGGTTGGAGAGGGAACTACAGAGAAGTGAAGAGAGAGGGAACTACAGAGATAGAGGGTGGAGAGGGAACTACAGAGATAGGGGTTGGAGAGGGAACAACAGAAATAGGGGGAGAGGGAACTACAGAGAAGTGAAGAGAGAGGGAACTACAGAGATAGAGGGTGGAGAGTGAACTATAGAGATAGGGGGTGGAGAGTCCCCTACAGAGATAGGGGTGGAGAGGGAACTATAGAGATGGGGGTGGAGAGGGAACTACAGAGAAGGGAAGAGAGAGGGAACTACAGAGAGGGGGTGGAGAGGGAACTATAAAGATAGGAGAGGGAACTACAGAGATAGGAGAGGGAACTAAAGAGATAGGAGAGGGACCTACAGAGATAGGAGAGGGAACTAAAGAGATAGGAGAGGGAACTACAGAGAAGTGAAGAGAGAGGGAACTACAGAGATATAGGGTGGAGAGGGAACTACAGAGATAGGGGTTGGAGAGGGAACTACAGAGATAGGGGGAGAGGGAACTACAGAGAAGTGAAGGGAGAGGGAACTACAGAGATAGAGGGTGGAGAGGGAACTACAGAGAAGTGAAGAGAGAGAGAACTACAGAGATAGAGGGTGGAGAGGGAACTATAGAGATGGGGTGGAGAGGGAACTACAGAGAAGGGAAGAGAGAGGGAACTATAAAGATAGGAGAGGGATCTACAGAGATAGGAGAGGGAACTATAGAGATAGGAGAGGGAACTACAGAGATAGGAGAGGGAACTAAAGAGATAGGAGAGGGAACTACAGAGAAGTGAAGAGAGAGGGAACTACAGAGATGGGGTGGAGAGGGAACAATAGAGATAGGGGGAGAGGGAACTACAGAGATATAGGGTGGAGAGGGAGCTATAGAGATAGGGGGTGGAGATGGAACTACAGAGAAAGGGGGTGGAGATGGAACTACAGAGAAAGGGGGTGGAGAGGGAACTACAGAGATAGGGGGTGGAGAGGGAACTACAGAGAAAGGAAGAGAGAGGGAACTACAGAGATATGGGGTGGAGAGGGAACTATAGAGATAGGGGGTGGAGAGGAAACTACAGAGAAAGGAAGAGAGAGGGAACTACAGAGATAGGGGGTGGAGAGGGAACTATAGAGATAGAGGTTGGAGAGGGAACTATAGAGATAGGGGTGGAGAGGGAACTATAGAGATAGGGGTGGAGAGGGAACTACAGAGAAAGGGGTTGGAGAGGGAACTACAGAGATAGGGGGAGAGGGAACTACAGAGAAGTGAAGAGAGAGGGAACTACAGAGATAGAGGGTGGAGAGTGAACTATAGAGATAGGGGGTGGAGAGGGACCTACAGAGATAGGGGGTGGAGAGGGAACTACAGAGATAAGGTTGGAGAGGGAACTACAGAGACAGGGGGTGGAGAGGGAACTACAGAGATAGGGTTGGAGAGGGAACTATAGAGATAGAGGTGGAGAGGGAACTACAGAGATAGGGGGTGGAGAGGGAACTATAGAGATAGGGGTGGAGAGGGAACTACAGAGACAGGGGGTGGAGAGGGAACTACAGAGATAGGGTTGGAGAGGGAACTATAGAGATAGTGGTGGAGAGGGAACTACAGAGATACGGTGGAGAGGGAACTACAGAGATAGGGGTGGAGAGGGAACAACAGAGATACGGGTGGAGTGGGAACTACAGACATAGGGGGTGGAGAGGGAACTACAGAGATAGAGGGTGGAGAGGGAACTAAAGAGATGGGGTGGAGAGGGAACTACAGAGATAGGGGTGGAGAGGGAACTACAGAGATAGCGGTGGAGAGGGAACTACAGAGATGGGGTGGAGAGCGAACAACATCGATAGGGGTGGAGAGAGACCAACATAGATAGGGGTGGAGAGGGAACTACAGAGATAGGGGTGGAGAGCGAACAACATAGATAGGGGTGGAGAGCGAACAACATAGATAGGGGTGGAGAGGGAACTATAGAGATAGAGGGTGGAGAGTGAACTATAGAGATAGGGGTGGAGAGGGACCTACAGAGATAGGGGGTGGAGAGGGACCTACAGAGACAGGGGGTGGAGAGGGAACTACAGAGATAGGGGTGGAGAGGGAACTACAGAGACAGGGTTGGAGAGGGAACTAAAGAGATAGGGGTGGAGAGGGAACTACAGAGACAGGGGTGGAGAGGGAACTACAGAGATATGGGGTGGAGAGGGAACTATAGAGATAGAGGGTGGAGAGGGAACTACAGAGACGGGGTGGAGAGGGAACAACAGAGATACGGGTGGAGAGGGAACTACAGACATAGGGGGTGGAGAGGGAACTATAGAGATAGGGTTGGAGAGGGAACTATAGAGATAGAGGTGGAGAGGGAACTACAGAGATAGGGGGTGGAGAGGGAACTATAGAGATAGGGGTTGAGAGTGAACTACAGAGATAGGGTGGAGAGGGAACTACAGAGATAGGGGTGGAGAGGGAACTACAGAGATGGGGTGGAGAGGGAACAACAGAGATACGGGTGGAGAGGGAACTACAGACATAGGGGGTGGAGAGGGAACTATAGAGATAGAGGGTGGAGAGGGAACTACAGAGATGGGGTGGAGAGGGAACTACAGAGATAGGGGTGGAGAGGGAACTACAGATATAGGGGTGGAGAGGGAACTACAGAGATAGGGGTGGAGAGCGAACAACATCGATAGGGGTGGAGAGCGAACAACATAGATAGGGGTGGAGAGGGAACTATAGAGATAGAGGGTGGAGAGTGAACTATAGAGATAGGGGTGGAGAGGGACCTACAGAGATAGGGGGTGGAGAGGGAACTACAGAGATAGGGGTGGAGAGGGAACTACAGAGACAGGGGTGGAGAGGGAACTACAGAGATAGGGGTGGAGAGGGAACTATAGAGATAGAGGGTGGAGAGGGAACTACAGAGACGGGGTGGAGAGGGAACAACAGAGATACGGGTGGAGACGGAACTACAGAAATAGGGGTGGAGAGGGAACTACAGAGATAGGGGTGGAGAGGGAACAAAAGAGATACGGGTGGAGAGGGAACTACAGACATAGGGGGTGGAGAGGGAACTATAGAGATAGAGGGTGGAGAGGGAACTACAGATATGGGGTGGAGAGGGAACTACAGAGATAGGGGTGGAGAGGGAACTACAGAGATAGGGGTGGAGAGGGAACTACAGAGATAGGGGTGGAGAGCGAACAACATTGATAGGGGTGGAGAGCGAACAACATAGATAGGGGTGGAGAGGGAACTATAGCGATAGAGGGTGGAGAGTGAACTACAGAGATAGGGGTGGAGAGGGAACTATAGAGATAGGGGTGGAGAGGGAACTACAGAGATAGGGTTGGAGGGGGAACTACAGAGATAGGGGTGGAGAGGGAACTATAGAGATAGAGGGTGGAGAGGGAACTACAGAGACGGGGTGGAGAGGGAACTACAGAGATAGGGGTGGAGAGGGAACTACAGAGATACAGGTTGAGAGGGAACTACAGACATAGGGGGTGGAGAGGGAACAACAGAGATACGGGTGGAGAGGGAACTACAGACATAGGGGGTGGAGAGGGAACTATAGAGATAGGGTTGGAGAGGGAACTATAGAGATAGAGGTGGAGAGGGAACTACAGAGATAGGGGGTGGAGAGGAAACTATAGAGATAGGGGTGGAGAGGGAACTACAGAGATAGGGTTGGAGAGGGAACTATAGAGATAGGGGTGGAGAGGGAACTATAGAGATAGGGGTGGAGAGGGAACTACAGAGACAGGGGGTGGAGAGGGAACTACAGAGATAGGGGGTGGAGAGGGAACTATAGAGATAGGGTTGGAGAGGGAACTATAGAGATAGAGGTGGAGAGGGAACTACAGAGATAGGGGGTGGAGAGGGAACTATAGAGATAGGGGTGGAGAGGGAACTACAGAGATAGGGTTGGAGAGGGAACTACAGAGATAGGGGTGGAGAGGGAACTACAGAGATAGGGTTGGAGAGGGAACTACAGAGACAGGGGGTGGAGAGGGAACTACAGAGACAGGGGGTGGAGAGGGAACTACAGAGATAGGGGGTGGAGAGGGAACTATAGAGATAGAGGGTGGAGAGGGAACTACAGAGACGGGGTGGAGAGGGAACTACAGAGATAGGGGTGGAGAGGGAACTACAGAGATACGGGTTGAGAGGGAACTACAGACATAGGGGGTGGAGAGGGAACTATAGAGATAGGGGTGGAGAGGGAACTACAGAGATAGGGTTGGAGAGGGAACTATAGAGATAGGGGTGGAGAGGGAACTACAGAGATAGGGTGGAAAGGGAACTACAGAGATAGGGGTGGAGAGGGAACAACAGAGATACGGGTGGAGAGGGAACTACAGACATAGGGGGTGGAGAGGGAACTATAGAGATAGAGGGTGGAGAGGGAACTACAGAGATGGGGTGGAGAGGGAACTGTAGAGATAGGTGTGGAGAGGGAACTACAGAGATAGGGGTGGAGAGGGAACTACAGAGATAGGGGTGGAGAGCAAACAACATCGATAGGGGTGGAGAGCGAACAACATAGATAGGGGTGGAGAGGGAACTATAGAGATAGAGGGTGGAGAGTGAACTATAGAGATAGGGGGTGGAGAGGGACCTACAGAGATAGGGGGTGGAGAGGGAACTACAGAGATAGGGGTGGAGAGGGATCTACAGAGATAGGGTTGGAGAGGGAACTATAGAGATAGGGGTGGAGAGGGAACTACAGAGACAGGGGGTGGAGAGGGAACTACAGAGATAGGGGGTGGAGAGGGAACTATAGAGATAGAGGGTGGAGAGGGAACTACAGAGATAGGGGTGGAGAGGGAACTACAGAGATAGGGGTGGAGAGGGAACAACAGAGATACGGGTGGAGAGGGAACTACAGACATAGGGGGTGGAGAGGGAACTATAGAGATAGGGTTGGAGAGGGAACTATAGAGATAGAGGTGGAGAGGGAACTACAGAGATAGGGGGTGGAGAGGGAACTATAGAGATAGGGGTGGAGAGGGAACTACAGAGATAGGGTTGGAGAGGGAACTATAGAGATAGGGGTGGAGAGGGAACTACAGAGACAGGTGGTGGAGAGGGAACTACAGAGATAGGGGTGGAGAGGGAACTATAGAGATAGAGGGTGGAGAGGGAACTACAGAGACGGGGTGGAGAGGGAACTACAGAGATAGGGGTGGAGAGGGAACTACAGAGATACGGGTGGAGAGGGAACTACAGACATAGGGGGTGGAGAGGGAACTATAGAGATAGGGTTGGAGAGGGAACTATAGAGATAGAGGTGGAGAGGGAACTACAGAGATGGGGTGGAGAGGGAACTACAGAGATAAAGGTGGAGAGGGAACAAGAGAGATACGGGTGGAGAGGGAACTACAGACATAGGGGGTGGAGAGGGAACTATAGAGATAGAGGGTGGAGAGGGAACTACAGAGATGGGGTGGATACGGAACTACAGAGATAGGGGTGGAAAGGGAACTACAGAGATAGGGGTGAAGAGGGAACTACAGAGATAGGGGTGGAGAGCGAACAACATAGATAGGGGTGGAGAGCGAACAACATAGATAGGGGTGGAGATTGAACTATAGAGATAGAGGGTGGAGAGTGAACTATAGAGATAGAGGGTGGAGAGGGAACTATAGAGATAGAGGGTGGAGAGGGAATTATAGAGATAGAGGGTGGAGAGGGAACTATAGAGATAGGGGTGGAGAGGGAACTACAGAGATAGGGGTGGAGAGCAAACTACATAGATAGGGGTGGAGAGGGAACTATAGAGATAGAGGGTGGAGAGGGAACTATAGAGATAGAGGGTGGAGAGGGAATTATAGAGATAGAGGGTGGAGAGGGAACTATAGAGATAGAGGGTGGAGAGGGAACTATAGAGATAGAGGGTGGAGAGGGAACTATAGAGAGAGGGTGGAGAGGGAACTATAGAAATAGGGGGGGACTATAGAGATAGGGGGTAGAGAGGGAACTACAGAGATAGGGGTGGAGAGGGAACTACAGAGACAGCGGGTGGAGAGGGAGTTAGAGAGAAGAGGAGAGAAGGATGGAGAAAGAGGAAGAGATGGTTGTATGAGGAGGTATATATAGAGCGAGGGATGGAGAGCGGAAGTGAGAGAGATATAGAGAGACAGATTAGAGCGAATAAGAGAAAGAGAGATGGAGGAAGGTATGAGATGGTGTAGTCAGCTGGAGTCTGATGGA